>NW_020955690.1:609326-638768 GCF_003031625.1 Empidonax traillii
AAAGATGTTTAAGTTGTTTAAGTTAAAAGAGGAAGAATAAAAAAAATAGATGTATAAGATGGATATATATACATATATATAAATATTCAGACAGTCTACAAGGTTCTTAGTCTTTGGTCCACAGAGGATGACATTTAAGGATGTAAGTCTGAAATACAGTTCAGAAGTGGGATAATGCCACTGAAGACAGATGATAAAGAGATATAGTAGAAGCAAACTGGGCTGTACAATGATCACAAAAACAGCTACAAAATCTAAAAGGGATCTTAAAAAGATGAAGAAAGAAAAACTAAGATTACAGTGCAGTCACATTAGGTTTAATAAGTAAGACCATGGTGCAACAGGCAGAAGGCACAGAAAATCAAGAAGAAATACTGCAAAACAACAGAAGCAAGTAAGAAATGGAAAGAAAAACACAGGTGCACTGGCTGGAGAAAGGAGGAAAAGAACTGAGGACATTGAAAAAAGCAAAGTGTATTGAGGACTCCTTCAGTTGCTGTCACTACAATAAAGAGTAATTGTTAAAATCTTTTTTTTGTTTGGTTATGTTTTTTAAAATCAGAATAGGGAAAACAAATTCAAGGGTTATGTGGTTAGACAAAATGTATCCAAGTCAGAGGATCTGCTGGTATTTATTTTGATACAATTTCTGAATTACTGATGTTTATATGAGAAGAAATGGGAAATTAATGAGAGCCTGGAGGATTGAAAAAGTACATAAATGTCGGGAGTGGGCCAACAGAAGCCTACAGAGAATGGAGAAAGATGCATAAGGACTGCGAGGAAGTCTCAGAGGAAGAAATTCATCTGGAAGTTCTTTGACAGCTGCAGCTGTAGAAAGTACCTGAAACCCAGCTATAGGGCGCAACCTCACAGATTCCTGTAGAACTCCCCTGTCTGTGCCCCCCAGGCCACTCCTTCCTTGCTCTCCCTTTCCCCTATACGGCCAGGCATATTCCCTACGGTCAATCCCTCTAATTTCCCTTATCACTGACCCTCAGGATTTGATGTTCCTAGCAAGAATCCCACCTTTGTTCTCGACCCTTCCATATTCCCCTGTATATAAACTGACATCTTGTTTTAATAAACGCCATTTTGGGGTCATCCATGCATGACCGTCTCCTAACAAAGTGTGCCGCCGAAGATCTATTCTCAGGGTATAAACCTCCCCCCCGCGATACATAAATACTATTTGTCTTCAAAAAGTGGTTAAAAAGAGGATAAACTCCCCTAAATTTAATACCTAGGGAGATACCTGAACAAATTCCTAAAATATTGATATGTAAATTATTTGGGGATTAGAACTTGGATCTGTCCATAGCATATGATACCAAACCAATTTCATCTCTTTCTTTAAAAAGGTCATTTTATCTGTCATAAAAAGAGAAAAACAAATGTAATGGAATTTGAACACTTTTAGAGATCCCCATGAGATTTAAAGAGAATATGTTGCAAATAAACCCACACTGAATGCATAGTTAATGTAGTTGAAAAATCCTACTGGAATGAAAAAAAAAAAAGAAAAAACACTTCTTGTAAATGTTAATGGTTAAACTTTTGAGAATTTTTCATAATTTAGGGAAATGCAAAGTGTTTGGGAGGTTATAAAAAATCAATATAGTTCTTCTGTTAATATATTTATGAACATATTATTTTATTCTTTCACATCCTCATTACTTGAAATTTGGTTTCCATCTTAGCTGGTTTTTTTTACTTTACCTCTACACACTTATAGTATGTATATAAACATACTTAGAGTGTGTAAAGATAAAATAAAAATCCTTTCACTGTTTGCCCTAGAAAAATGTAATGTTTCAGCATTATCTCTTCCTGGTCTTCGTTAAAGTAATCTTGATGCAGAATGACTATGCACTATGCATCTTAATTTTCAATTGTATAGTTTTGCAGTGGTGCATATTCCCAACTAGTTTCATCTCACGTGAAATAACATATTTACACTATTTCCATCTGAGATTTTTCCTACTACTCCCTTAGTTGTATTGAATTCTGTTTATTCACAACCTATAATCTGTGTTCTATTGCAGTCACAAATCATCATGGCTAGGCTTCACAAATGAAGATTTGAGAAGGACTCTACCCATACTTGCTGCAACCACACTGGTGGCTAAAAAGGCCAGTGTGAGATAGAAAAGTCCAATTGCAAAAGGCACAGCCTAAAGTCTCCCTAGGCAACATCTGCAAGACACGGTTCTTTTTGCTTTGTCTTTTCTCCTCAAGAATAATTCTATGTGTGTTCTCAAAAGAAACAGCAGCATTATAAATAGTGTGTTTCCATGTCTCCCTATTGGAGGCCAGAGTAGCCCAGTGGTGGTGATCAATATGGCCAGGGCTTAGAAATTGTTTCAGGCAGTCCTTGTATCTCCTCTTCGGGGCTCCTCTCTTGCGGTAGCCAGTGGCAAGTTCCCCATAAAGCACGATCTTAGGGAGGCGATGGTCCTGCCTCCTGGAGACATGCCCTGCCCAGCGCAGCTGAGTTCTCAGCAGCATGGCCTCAATGCTCATGACTGCTGTCTGTTCAAGGACAGACGTGTTGGTCACATAGTCAGTCCAGTGGATGTTAAGGATTGTATGGAGGCAGCGTTGATGGAAGTGTTCTAAGAGATGCAAATGGTGGTGGTAAATGACCCATGATTCAGATCCATATAAAAGCGTAAACAAAAAAATGGCTCTGTAAACACTAATCTTTGTACTTTTCTTCAGGTGTTTATTACACCAAACTCTTCTATGGAGTTTTCCAAAAGCTCTGTACACCTTTGCTAACCTGTTGTCTATCTCTTTGTCCATTTTGCCATCCGAGGAGATGATGTTTCCCAAATAATTAAATTTCTGGACTGACTTGAGCTCTAATTCACCAATGATGATATGAGGATGATGAAAGACTTCCTGAGGTGGGGAGAAAACATCTGTTTTCTTCAAGTTGACTTCCAGACCAAAAAGCTCCGCAGCCTCTGCAAAGCAGGATGTTAAACGCTGCAGAGCTGCTTCTGTGTGGGCGACAAGGGTGGCATTGTCAGCAATAAGCAGCTCCCAGACAAGATGATTTAAGGTCTTAGTGTGGGCCTTCAGTTGCCTTAGGTTGAAAAGGCTTCCATCGGTACGATATCGGACGTAGATATCGTTTTCTTCATCAAGGTCTGCCGTGGCCCTTTGGAGCATCATGCTGAAAAAGATTGTGAATAGAGTTGGTGCAAGAATGCAGCCTTGCTTGACACCATTGGCTATTGGAAGGCCTCAGAAAGCACATCACCATACCTGATTTGGCAATGCTGAACCTCATGAAGCAAAATGATTATTTTGAGGAACTTGGAAGGACATCCTAAACGTTCCAAAATCTGCCACAAACCTTTTCTGTTCACAGTATTGAAAGCGTTGCTGAGATCAACAAAAGTTACATGGAGTCCTTTTTTCTGTTCCCTGCACTTCTCTTGTAGTTGTCTGAGAACAAATACCATGTCTGTGGTATCTCTGTTGACTTGGAAACCACATTGGCTTTCAGGTATAAGGTCATCTGCAATAGCAGGTATTAATCTGTTCAAAAGTATTCTTGCAAGGATTTTACCAGCAATGGAGAGCAGAGTAATACTTTTGTAATTTGAATAGTCGGATTTATCTCCTTTCTTCCTATACAGTGATGATGACTGCATCACGAAGGTCTGATGGTAGCTCGTCTTGTTCCCAACAGCACGCCACAAACTCATGAAATTTAGCATGGAGTGCTTGGCCTCCATGCTTCCAAACATAAAGTAGAATTCCATCAACCCCAGCTGCCTTACCAGTTTTCACCTGCTGTATGTCCTTAACAATTTCTCCCCTAGGAGGGGTAATATTCAATTCATTTTTCACGAGTTGTTGTGTAATGTTCTGAATTGCTAAGCCTTGAACTACACGGTTGGTACTGAAAAGAGTCTGGAAATGTTCAGACCATGGATTCAGAATGGAAGTTTTATCTGTGAGAAGCATTTGACCATCTGCGCTGAGTAAAGGACTTTGAACCTGGTGTGTAGGTCTGTGCTTTGCTTTCAAGACCTCATAGAATTCTCTTTTGCCCAAGTCTGCACATAATTGAATCTTTTCTGCTAGACTGATCCATCACTTGTTCTGGATATCTCAAAGTTTCTGTTGGAGCTTACTGCATGCAAGACGAAAGATTACTTTTCTTACATAGCAAGATGGCTGAGCAAGGTGTCCTTGGTGAGCAGTTCTCTTCTTTATCCACAGTTCCTGGATCTCCCGATTGTTTTCATCAATCCAGTCCTTGCTTTTCTTGAAAGAGAACCCTAGGAATTCTTCAGGACTGCAGGATGCTATCTTTAATATGTTGCCAAAGCACTTCAGTATAGGGATCTATGGAATGATCTTCAAGTCTAGCTTGAAGATTTGCCTGGAAAATGTCTCTCACTGAAGTTGTCTGAAGGTTGTTAACTTGAAGTCTCCTCCTTGGAATGCTGCCTCTGTTAGGTTTGAACTTAAAGTGGAAGTTAAGTTTACAATGCACAAGGCGATGATCTGTTTGGCATTCTGCACTAGACATCAAGCAGGTGTGACGAATATCGTAAACATTTCTCTGTTGCACCAAGACATAGTCAGTGAGGTGCCAGTGCTTGGATCTAGGATGCATCCAAGTTGTCTTCAAACTATCCTTCTTCTGCAAGATAGTGTTGGTGATGGTGAGCTGCCGCTCTGCACAAAACTCTAGCAGAAGGCATCTACTATTGTTGCAGTTTCCAACACTGTGCTTGCCTAATACTCCTTTCCAGGCTTCAGAGTTCTTTCCTACTCTGGCATTGAAATCACCAAGAATTAAGATCTTATCATCTTCAAGAACCTTTTGGGTAAAGCAGCACAGGTCAATGTAGAACTTACCTTTTTTGGCAGGGTTAGCTTGGAGAGTTGGGGCACATATACTAAAGAGAACAACACGTTGCTTGTTGTATAGTGGGAGGCATAAGGAAATAATACAATCAGAATGACATCAGAATGACCAGTCGGCAAGTTTTCAAGTTTAGAGGCAATAGAGTTTTTAATCATGAAGCCAATTCCTGAAAGATGACTTTCAGTTCTGTGTTTACCTGATCAGCAGAGTGTATAACTGGCACCATGTTCTCTATGGTTGCCTTCCTCATGAGGACAAACTTTACTGAGAGCAGCAATGTTGATGTTAAGTCATGACAGTTCATAGGCAATTGGAGCAGAACAACGTGGAGGACGTCCACTATCCACAGTATCAAGCATGGTTCTGATGTTCCAGAATGCGAGTGTTAATCCGGACACACCTTTGAAGGCAAGTGTATGCCTTTGTCTCTTTATTTGACCACATCAGAAGATGCCCATTGGCCACAGTTAATCTACTGGGTAAAGGGTGGAGATGAGCTCTGGTTAGACCACCTTTTCTAGGCCCCTCTCCATGTGGAGCAAGCAGTGCTCTCCTTGAAAAAGGCTGCTTGGTCATTCAGTTGACAAACAAGACTGTCATCTCCAGGGTCAGTCTCAGGTGACCAATGTCCTGAATCACCTGCATGTAGGGTTGGGGCTGTGGCTTCCAGTGCATCTTATAATGATCATTTAATTCGTTTTGCCAAAATTTTATTTTCAATGAAATCTTTCTCCTCCATTCATGAGTCTTCCTCAGTCATTGAAGTTATCCTCCACAAAAAACCCAAAACATCTGATCTCCCCCCATACATATCATGCTTTTAGCACAAATTAACATGCTCAAATTTCTGTATTAACTGATTTCTTCAAGCTCATATGTTGTATTTATTTGCTTAGTTAATGGTGGAACATTTCCCCTTGACAAAAATTGTGTTGGTTGCACTCCCATAATTTCCTGGCACTGATTAACAAATTATTTTCTTGCCTGACTGAGAACGTAGGCCGAATATCATTCCTGTTCATGGTGAGAATTGGCAGTAATAAAATGCTGGAATAACACTATGAATTAAATACAAGAAAAAGAAAAAAAAAAAAAAAAAGGATGGCTGAATAACTTTTTTTACAGTGAGTTTAATTAATTTGAAGTATCCTTTAATACTGAAGAGGCAAAATAACTCTGATACTAGTAAAACTGAAGAAATAATTGTCTTCCTGTTTCTTTAAGTGAAATTTTCTCCTTATTTTCTTTGTGTTAACAAAAAAAAATTTCCTGGTCCTTGTTCATTTTGTATGTTCTATTGTAAAATGTTTTCATTTTTACAGTGAATGTTGTATTTCATCCTAGTGATTCTATCTATTCATGTACTCATTTCTACTTATAAGGAATAAATCCATTGATGTCATTCATGACAATTTTTGAAGTTTTCTTTCCTTTGCTTCTGTGAAAGAGCAAACCTTGCTGGCTGAAAACAACCAAATGTCCATTACTCTCATAGAAGAATTTTAGTTTGTTCTTGAAAAGTGAAAACAGTACCACAGATCTGAAGAGAAGACCTATTTACATCATAGGAGTCCCTAGAGTAGTTAATTATGTGTTGTTAGCTAAGAATTGTTTATAAATTAATTCCTGCAACTTCACTGAATATTCTGTTTGCTGGTTGCAGAAAACAGATAGAAGAAAGGGCAGATTTTCCTCTTCCTCCTCTCTACCGAATATTCTTTTTTTAATGGTACTTATTATAGACACCACAGCAATAAGTTGTTTTGAATACCATTTTAAAAATCATAATTTCTTGTAGCTACTCCAAACATTCATGGATTGAAAAGAAATTGTACCCCTTTTGAAATCAATGGATGTTTCAGTCTAAAATGAATGATATAGTGAGATATATTATTAGTGGATAATATTTTCAAAAAGGAACTCTTAGTAGTCAGCAAATATCATGCAGTAAATATTTCCAGTACCTTTACTTGTACTGTTCCTATAGGTAAGGGTTGGAAGCGTCTTAAATAGCAGCAGAACAAATCTAAATACAGATCACCTTTCTCTTATCACAAGCATCCAGCTCACAAAATTTTCCCATCTTTGTTATGTCAGCAGCCACAAATGGCCCAGGGACTGCAAGGTGCTGTGAAAAACAAAGTAAAAACAACTGTATCACTAGAAACACAGAATCACTCCAAGTATATTCCGTAGGCAGGATAACAATTTGAAAGCCCTTTGTACATGCCTCTTGCATGTTTTCCCTAAACAACATTTGTGCATGGAATCTCTTTGCAAAATCACAGCAAAGCCTGATCTCAGAAGGCTTAATTAACTCTAAAAATTACCATTTTTGAGAACATGAGAGGAAAAAATCTGGTTTAGGTAGGTGCACACGAGCCTATGAGAAAGCTGGAGGACAGTGGGGAATGATGGAAAGGTGGAAACAGTATTCTGGAAAAAAAACATTAGGAAAACAAACATTTACAAGGCTCTGCTCTCTGAAAGAAATATGTTGGTTAACTACCAGAATAGTAGATAGCAACAAAAATTCCTTCAGTTGGTTTATCAGGTGATTATGTTGCACAGTTAAGGGAACCAATTTCCTGGGTTTTTTTGGTGAATGTTATCACAAGAGTAGATTGCTGTTCCCCACCTGATTAGCAATTTATTTATATTAATGAAGGAAAAATTTTCCAAGAAGACAGATTGGTGGAAGTGGAGACAATTGTGGTACTGGAAATAAGTTTCCTTGCACGAGTTGCATTTAGATATTTTGAGGCATACCTGGAAATGAAAACTGATGTTCAATTTCTCCCTTTTATACTGCCTTTATTTCAGTCTTACCAAGTTTGTAGCATCTCCTTTAAACTCACCTCCCTTGTGTCAGCAGAGGTTCTTCTTACTAAGAATATATTCTTTTGGACCATCCAAGGCATTAGATTCCCAAACCACAGTGAGAATCTAAAGAAATAAACCACTCTGGGGTATGGGGAAAGGAGATGAAAAGAGAGAAGGGGGTTCACACACAGCAATTCCCTTTCCAGGAAAGACATTAATTCCCTGGCCATTGTTTTGGTGTTATAATGTTGACACAAAAAAGGTTCAGAAATGCCACAGAACTTTCATGTTCTGGAAATGTGAGGTCCTGAACTTAGTCTAGTTTACTGCTGCTTTGCTTAAAACCAGTTTTCTTTCTCTATTGGGATGTCAAGTTCTACGGAAGTTGTAATTTGAAAATCTCGCTTCTGCTACTTTTAATGTCTCAAATTTGCAAAATCACTCCACTTTCTCTAATACTTTATGTCAGTTAATTGAAGAGTTTAAACTGTGCTTTTTAAGTACAACAAAACATCCATAGAAATCACGTGAATTTAAATATATCCTTAAACTGCATCCAAACTAAATATCATGGGGTATTACAAGAATACAACACTGATAAAAATATGTTCAATTCTCCTCAAACAAATTTTTTAAGCTTTTCTAATTGAAAGCTTGGACCCTAGATCTAATTTCAAATTTTATTACAGCAAGTAATATGAGTTTTCCAGCTACCTCTAGTGAATACTACTTCACAGGATATTTAAATTCTTAAGGAAATGATGGCAGAGTGCTGTCATTTCTTTGTTATTCATTCTATTAGCCCATGTTATTTACTCTTAATCTATTTCTTACTGAAGCCAAACGTAAAAACTTGAGCAAATTTCATTCTATTTACCATCAATAAGGTTTTAGAAGAGTTTCATTTTAGAGAATAAGCATTGTTAAGAGCCAATATTGCAGCTGACATGGTGATATTATTTTTGGAGATAGTCTGTGAAGAACCCTGTCTAAATTAGCATGTGTTTGCACACTTGCGGGAGTTTCTTTGTAAATAACAATTCAGATTGGACAATCTGTTCACTAGAAATAAACATACAATTTTTAGAGTGCTAAATAATGTCAGCTATAAATTAAGTTTATAAAGATTTGTACATCACATCTCCAAATAAAGTTTCAGTACTTGACAGATAAAAGGATTATTCACTGCAACTACTTCAGAGCTTTAGGTTAGTTCTAACAAAATGGAAATGAATTATAATGCCTTATGTTCAGATATTCACAAAATTGTCATCTGAACATGATTTACTGCATCTTTCCCCTGTATTCTCACATGGTTTTGGAGAAAAAAGAATCAAGAACTGAATCTGAAGGGAGAAAAATGAGAATGAAGGAATAAAAAGTCTCTCATATCTATGTGTCCCTGACATAACCATTTTTTTTTTTCCAGGAACAGCCTGTTAAATTCCTTTCAAACAAATCTTAAAGGAGAGTTTATAAGGATCTTATTTTTTGAATCACAATGAAAAGCCAAGAAATAAAAAAAACAATTCCAAGAGTAAAAGTTTTTGTTAAAGTACTTGTATCAGCATTGAGTTGATCCTGGAATGTCAAAGAAGGAGACTTAGAAAAGTATTGTCAGGGACAAAATTTTTTATACTCATTTTCCTCATTTTTTAAAGCTCAAAATTTTGAGTACTGTTATTACAAATAAGCTTTGCCTGTTAGGGCTTATTTTATTAAATTATTTGCTTTTACACATAAATGTCTAAAAAAAGATCAGAGATCAGAAGTTCCAAATTTCAATTTTTTATTTTTTAAATCTCATTTCCCTGAAACATTGTTCACATATCAGTAGTGCATCCCTTATTTTATATTAAGGGTGGATAACAATGGTCTAATGATGAAATTTAATCTCTATGTCCAAGCTGAAAACCAGATTCCTTTGAAGAATCTGACACAAGACTAAGTCACCTAGAAATGGAAATTACGTATGCTTGAAGCATAAGAGATCTAACCAGGAATGTTTTGCAACACTAAATTTGTCTGTCAGGGCATCTGAATTAGTTCTTCAAAAAAAAAAAAAACAAACTTTTAAGAAAAATCAGAAGTTTCATCATCATCATGGCTGGGCTTCACGAATAGAGATTTGAGAAGGGCTCTACCCACGCTTGCTACAAGCGCGCTGATGGCTAAAAAGGCCAATGCGAGATAGACAAATCCGGTTGCAGAAGGCACAGCAGAAAGACTCCCCAGGTGATATTGATGAGACACAATTCTTTCTGCGTTGTCTTTTCTCCTCAAGAGTGATCCTGCATGTGTTCTCAAAAGCAGCAGCAGCGTTATAGATGGTGTGTCTCCAGGCCTCCCGATTGGAGGCCGGAATAGACCAATGGCGGTGATCAATATGGCCAAGGCTTAGAAATTGTTTCAGGCAGTCCTTGTATCTCCTCTTCGGGGCTCCTCTCTTGCGGCAGCCAGTGGCAAGTTCCCCATAGAGCACAGTCTTAGGGAGGCGATGGTCCTGCATCCTGGAGACGTGCCCTGCCCAGCGCAGCTGAGTTCTCAGCAGCATGGCCTCAATGCTCATGACTGCTGCCTGTTCAAGGACAGACGTGTTGGTCACATAGTCAGTCCAGTGGATGTTAAGGATTGTATGGAGGCATCGCTGATGGAAGCGTTCTAAGAGACACAAGTGGTGGTGGTAAATGATTCAGATCCACATAAAAGAGTAGACAGTACAGTGGCTCTGTAAACACTGATTTTAGTACTTTTCTTCAGGTGTTTGTTTTGCCATACTCTTTTATGGAGTTTTCCAAAAGCTCTGTATGCCTTTGCTAACCTGTTGTCTATAATCAGAAGTTTGCGGATTGTGATATTTGTGCTTCTACGTAGAAGGGAAGATATGTGGTTACCTATATGAATTATGAAAACTGGAGCCATTCAGCTTGCAGATACATTTTGGGAGCATAATTAAATTATATTAAATTGAATATGCATCTTTTCATGTGCACGAGAATACAGGTAAGGTAGCTATGGAAAAGTCACAACGAATTTTTATTTTTCCAAATTTAACTTCAGCCCACTCAGACTTTGCCTGCTTATAGGAAATTCAGAACACTGATGTCTTCATAACAACACTCATAAAGTCATTACAGCACAAATTCTAGGAGTCACAAAATACATTTGGCATTTTTGCATTTATTCTGTTTGTTGACTAAAATACACCAATATTACTGAAGTCAAATGGGGACTGAAAGGAGGAAAGATCTGTTGTACTGGCTGCAGAAATTTATTCCATGGAAACAAAAGGCTGGCATTTCATAGAAAATCTGTTTTTACTAAAAGCAACTTTCACATTGCCCTGAAAGAACTGAACAATTGGAAGGCTCTGAAGGATATCATCAAAGTCAATCCAAATTGTGTAAGTTTTTCCTTCTTCAGGTTCAAACCATAGATCAAAATCTTCTCATGTCTATAAAATAAAGAGGTCTAATCCCTCTGAACCCAGTTACACACCCTGCAGATTCAGTATTTTTATTTTATATATTATGCATATTTCAAAAAAAAAAAAGAAACTTATACAGAACCTGTATGAACACAGGGATTTGTTCATCTTATTCTTTAACATAATTCAAGTGATAAAGTGCATATTTTTGTGTCA
Organism: Empidonax traillii; assembly: GCF_003031625.1. NCBI lineage: Eukaryota > Metazoa > Chordata > Aves > Passeriformes > Tyrannidae > Empidonax > Empidonax traillii. The sequence goes on from NW_020955690.1 coordinate 620,687, forward strand.
GTACTTAACTGGTCACTTTTCCTTCATTGTTTCCCCCTATGCAATATCTAAACACCTGATCAGAAAGTATTTCCTGCTTCATGTTTTCATCCTCCGAGATACCAACCCTCTTTGGAAGCTTCCCAAGGCACACAAACTCTATATAAATTGTTAGACTTGTAGTCACCAGACTTTCTCTTTGACCAGCCCATGAAACTCTCTTTTTGTATGCAAAATTAGTTGTCTTTTCCACCATTCGCACTGCTTTATGTGCATTGAATTACGCTTTGCGTGCATTGAATTACAGTTTACTAACACTCACAATGTTTTGTAAAATTTTCTTGTGATGTTTCATACTCTGACCTGTCTTTACATTTCTAGCTAACTTAGTAACACCATAACACTTTGTTTCTTCACTGTTCATTATGTTTGCAGAAAATTTATCAAAAGAATAAAAATCTTCCAGTGCAAAGCCCTTTAGAATTCAGATGGTCTCTCTCTCCTAGAAGAACTGGATATTTCCTCCTACACTTTGTTTCTTAAATTTTTAATCTTTTTAGCATTTACCCACGTATTCAGTGACCTTCTTTCTTACACTGAGCCTTCTTGGTTTTTCTAAAATCAGGGGCTTTGTGTAAAGTCTTTTTGGAGAACCAAACAGGCTGTAACAACCACATAATTCCCGTGCCATTTCAGTTACCATCTCGTTTCCTTTTGCTTTTAAGCTGATTGCTGCTGTTTGGAATTTCAGTTTTATTTCTCAGTTTGGTTTCTACCAGTGAACCTCTTACCCATGTCTAAACTTATATGTATTTACCTGCTCTTACATTCAAGGCTTTTCAGTGCTTATTTTCTCCTGAGATATTTATCATTTTCTGCAATCTACTCTTGATAACAGACTTCAGTGCCCAAGAGTGATTGTTTTAAAATTCTCTTCACTTTCCTTTCAAATTTTTCCTTGAGAACTGCAGAAACATCAAGGTCCTTTAATATAAACTCTCCTTTTTCTGCAACTATCAAAACACTGAGCTTGTTGAGGTTCCTAAGACCATCACTGCTAATTCTCACAAATGCTGTCTCATTGACTTTGTGGTTCTCCACCTGTTTGTTTGTAGCTATTTGCCAGTTTTTGCCCTTGAACAGAAGGAAAATTTGTTGAGACAGAAGGTCTCTTTAGAACTTCCTAATATTGTGTCTTACAGACTCCTTGCATACTGTGAGTTTTCAATCCATGACTAAGTCAACAAAAATAAGCAAATAAATCAACACTTATTGATAGTATTATAAATCATTAATACCAACATGTCTCTTCAATCTGGTTAGTGAGGCTCAGGTAGGACATCTGCTTGCAATACTCAGATGGGCACTTTTTTCTGCCTCTTGACATACCCTGGCCAGCATCTCTTGCTCTGTTTGGCTTATGCAAGAGCAAAGAAAATGTGTTGTGTTCTGTACAGCCTGAGGTAATTTTGGAGCCACTGTAGATGCCTTCGGTGTGGCTGCTCAGCCAAAAAATCTTCCAGTATGTCCTCAAGTGCTCCTGCATCCATGTCATACCTACCTCAGAAACCTGCTAAGTAGCCAAGATTTATTGCAACAATAGTCTATTTTTAATAGACTATTATTAAATTAATATAAATAGACTAATGTTAAATTAATTAGTAATTAAACAATCTCATTGTTTCTGTCTCCTCAGAACCATAAGTGACCAGCAGGAAAGAAAACTTACTGCTAGAAAAGCAGAGTCCTGATTAGAGTTCAGGACATCAATCACTGGTGAGGAAAAATAGCTTCTTCCTACACTAAACATTTGAATAAGCTCTCCCAGATGTAGAGTGTAAAGGGAGAAGTGCACTATTCATAGAGTCAATAAAGTAAGAGATGTGTAGCATTGCTAACACTTCACAGCAGAACTTCTCAGGAGTTAAAGAGAGGGTGAAACAAGGGAAATATTAGGGACACAAGAGCAGTAATTAGATTTATTTTCTTTTCCTCTGCATTTTCCATATTTATTCATAGCCAAAACTCCCTCTTCTCTACCTTTTTTATCTATCTGAATGCAGCTGCTGGGTTTTCAATATAAACATACATCACACATTATCAGGCAGCTCTACCTCCTCAGCAGATGGTGTATGGTGGAGCCAGGCAGACATCAAAGCCCCTTAAAAACCTCCACGTGGGAGAGTGAGAACAGCATGAGGGGGAATGTAAGGATAAAACCAAACTTTGCCACAAGTGACCATTCCTCAATTCAAACTAGATTATTGCTGGAATCAAAGTATTTGTCTTGCTTGCTTGAGCTGAAATTAAGAGAAAAGGATTGGAATAGATGTGCAGCTGTGTCATGCAGATAATCAACTTACCTCACTGTGCACAGGTGAACTGCTAAAAAGGGGGGTGGGGGAGTGTAAATCAGTAAAAAAAACCCTAAACACATCTTATAATACACTCTGAAATCCAGTAGATTCTACTATAGAGAATGAGTTCTGATGCTGAACTGCAGTTTTTTGTATTCATAAATATTGTCATTTACTGGAGCTGGCGGGTGGAGAGGAAAGGAAGATAGAAACATAATTCATTCTTCATATTATTGAGGAAAGTTACTGTGTTTACATGCTAGTAAGTAACACCGTGACTGCAGCTGCAATTTCATATTCTGACTAATATTGTGCAGCCTGGCTGCCATTAGCCTGTCTTTGTAGCATTTTCTTCCGCTGTAAATGGCTGAGAAGTTGTTCTTGATAATACACATTTGACAGCACAATATCAGGTGTGTAAGTTACTGCACTTCTGTGCCTCCTATTCATGTAATTTTTTTGAGACTTAGCTATCATGAGGTAATTTTTAAGATTCGGGGAGCTTTCTTCAGTTATAAATAATCAAAGGGGAGATTTTTACTGACTGAAAGCTTAAAGTTTTTTATTTTTTTATAAGTTTACTGAATTGCCAAAAAAGTTATGAAATATTTGCCACCTAGGAGTAATGAAATTGTACTCAAATTTAACTGAGCCTTTGTTGCCTCAGTGTTTCTGTCCTTGTTCTTCACTTACTTTGAGGAAGCTCTTTGTATGGTGTTACCTGATTTTACACATTTTCCTCTTGAACATTCTTTTCTCAGAGGTAAACAGGGCTCTGGCTGCACAGCATGTGACGAACCTCAGTGTTTACTAGGACTTTTCCCTGGTGAGGAATGAATTTGCCAGATATATTTAGTCAAGGCATTATTGACCAAAAACAGTCTTCTGTATAAATTGTAAATCAGAATTTTTATGGAATAGTTTCATTTTATTAAATAAATTATTTAAATGAAAAGAAAATTGTCACATTTAGACAGTGAAGATAAACAAAAACAGGCCATGCAAAAATCATAAGAAAATAATCTTGGATTGTTTTAAAGTTTCTTTTACTTATTCACTTATTAATGTTATTTTGCTAAGCAAGCTGACAGAAGATTGAGGGTTGGTATTCAAAAACATCATACGTAGGAGATTCCCCACAAAACTCTACATTTTATTTTCTCTACTTTACCTATTTACTTGCTAAGTTGCTCTTTGCCACATTAGTTAGTGCATTAAAATTTAATTCTTATTAGCTACTGAAATCAGTTGGCAAAACCTTACACAGCAAGCACTATCCCATCACCATGTTTATATTATTGAAATTTAACATTAAATGGTATTTTTAACTATGAACAACATAACGTAACAAAACACTGTGTATTTATTTTTCCTCCTAACAAACAAACAAGGTCACTGAATTATTTTTTGGGGGGCGGTAATAAGGTAGCTCTCAATGTATATACAATGTGAGCTGCAATGTTCTAGGTAACCCTTTCATGTAATTCCTTCTTTCCTTTATCCTTAATTTCTCATTAGCATACACATCAGGTTTCCTAAATAGCTTCTGCAGATTCAAGAAAGAGCATCATTGCAATGGAGGATCTTAACCACAATATGAATTTAAATCAGACCAATCAGGCTTACATAGGCTCAAATAGCACTTAGCAATACACTAAGAGAAGACATGCTAAAAATGTAATCTTTTTTTATTTCTCTGGACTTAATGCAGATTAGCAAAATAAGGCAGTGCTAACCTTGTATGTTGACTTTGATTTATGAACTACTAGCCACAAAGAAGGATTTGTTTCAGTCAGGATGTCCAATCCTCATTCCAGTGAAAGGTTGTTTTCTCCAGGTAGCTCTTCAAGTCTTTTGTCCTTGGGCTTGACAAGTGGAGAACTTGCAACCAAAAACTTGCTTTGGAAGGCTGAGACTTGAATAAAAATAAAAAGAAAAATTAAAAGAAAAAATAGAAAAGGGAAAAAAAGGGAGAGAAAGAACATTAGAACTAAACAGATATAAATAGAAAATTCTATCCCTCTCAAAGCTGAATTATTGCTAATATTTAAGTATTGCAAATATTTAAGTATTGCAAAATCTTCCCTTGACACTGTTTAAGGGTTCAAGTATTATTCAAAGGATACAAATGTTTAAGAAAATCACTGTGGGAGGAAAGCAAGTTTCCCTGACTTCTAAAGAGTTCTGAGATAGTCCAGCCTTAAAGAAAATTGACATATATGGGAAACCATTAAGTTGGACAATCTTCTACTGCTTAACATAGTTTGTGCAGAGTGGAAGTATCCTTTTAATCCTTCTTTGTTTCTTTTTTTATTTTAGGTTTTGAAACCATTGTACAAAGAAAGGAACAAAAAAGCAGAAACTATCTAAAAGTTACTGTTGGTCCACGCAGAAATCACGCTTAAGTTAATCAAACCCAATCATTGTTTTGAAATGAGTTTTCTCTTGATAAAAATTTGAAAAATCAAATGTTTCTTTAATTAGAACTATGTGCATTTCTTGAGAAACCAACTAATAATCTTTAAGAGACATTAATAATTTTTCTGTTATTATTAAAGCCATAGAGAAGTATTTGTGGCAACTATTTAATGTCCAATTTGATCACTGTATCAGACAACTAGTGTGTTTCATGCAGAGGGATGAAAGGGTTTGCACTATTGCTTCCTGTGGTGGTACATTTATTCTTTTCTTACAGCTTAACAAGGTTTCAGTTAAAGCTATAGATTTACTCCTCCCCGGAAGATAATGACCTCATTCACACAGTGATATGCTGTGATATTGTCATACAAGGGTATTTTGAGCGTTAAAGATGCACAAAAAAGAGAAAACTGGAGTGTGTCACAAGAGAAAAATAATTTGATCCAGACAGCATCAAATAACCAAAACTCGATATTTATTATGGAATTATTAAATTTTGGTCAAAGATAATATCAGTTTTCTGTAATTTTATTGTAAGAAGAAAAGTGTGATCTGAAAGTTGTGATTTTCTGCACGAGCAGTGAGATTAAGAATCTATAGAAAGAATTTGTGAGCTTTATTCTTAAGCAACTGTGGGGAATTATGATTATCTTTATGGGCAGTCACTCCTTCAACCTCATTTCAATCATTTCATATATAATTTAGTCCCTATACATTCACCATCATGTTTCAGAGCGGTCTAGAGTGATACCTACTCAAAGACATAAACCTTGCTTCAAGCTTTCCTTCCTTAATTTGATTTATTCTTTCTCCCAGTAAGGTTGTATGTTGATTTTGTGTAGGAAGATACTTTTTTCTTACTTAACACAACAAATTCTGAAGCTCCAGACTCACAGAGCACATGTGAGCAACAGGCACACTGTTCATCTCAGCCACAAAATTCATGTCGTGAGCACTGCGTACCTTATAAAGCAAACACTGTTAACAACCAGAAGAGTTTATTGTCTATGCTGAACACAAATGTATTCAAATGCTTGCAAAAGAAATCGACAATAAGTGACAAGTGTCCCCAATGCTCTGTAAGTTGCTATAGTCCCACAAAGTTAACTGATTTATGTGAAATTGTTATTTTTTAATAATAATATTGATCATTTATTTAGCAACCAATAACAAGCTCTGCAGCCAGAGAGCATACAGAAGAACATGAGCAGGCAGAGGGAAAATCAAATCAAAACTTTGGAGGATAAAGGTTACCTTTGATACTTTACATCTAGCTTATTTGTAGTTGACCCTAGAATACTTAATACTACATTAAAATCTCCATATGCATTTATTTGCTTTGCATGAAAAAAAACCAAATGTTCTCTAACTTAAGTGTGATTCTTCTGGGAAGGGAGCTGTACAGTTTAAGCATTTCAAACTAGATTTTGGAAAAGAAAAACTTCTATTCCAAAAACCTTCATGACTATAAGAACCAGAACAAGTCATAGTATTGATGCAGCAGTAGATATCATGCCACATTCCATTTCTTTACCATAATGGTTGATATGTTGTTGAACCTCTCAGAATCACTAGGTATACATAATCTCTCCATAGATGTTATTAGTAGACTATCCAAAGTTTTACCATGTAGTGGGACAAGCTCAGCTGACTTGTTTCTTAAATCTTGGGTTCCTGGAGAAAATGTGTGATGAACGCTGAGTGGATAGGGAGGGGGAACCCTGGAGCAAGAAGCCTTTCCTTTTACCCCTTGCTCCAAAGGGGAGCGGTGCTCCCTTCTCCTTCACCCTGCGGCACCTCATAGCCTCCAGCAGAGAGGACACGGGGCCAGCAGCCAGGCAGCAGGGAAGCAGGCAGAGAAAGCTTTATTGATCTGGCAACAGCTTAAGTACCTTTTGGGGAGATCACAAGGTGACCACTGGGAAGTCAGGAGGTGTTACAAACAACCAATGATGACAAAGGGTTAACAACCAGTAAGTGAGTTTCTAGTTATCTCTCAGACATTCCACAGGTACAGCGAGGGGTTTTGGGGAAGAAGAAGGGTTACACAAAGGTTTAAAATCACCATCTTGGACACGTGGTCAATTTAACAATATTACAATCTTCTACATCCTTTTATATGTAGCAGAGTTACCCCAACAAACGTGGAATATTATACCTTGTGTCAGCTTTTCAAAAAAGGATGTATGAAGACAAAATAGCATTTGGATGCTTAAATAGATTCCAGTCCCTATAAATATGGAAGAAAAGGCTACAAGAGTCTCAAAAAAGTAACAAATAAGAAAGACAATTTAAAAAATCTTACAATTTGTGTCTAGAAAGACACATTTTTCAGTAGCTGATGTTCATTTCTGTGCTGGACACTGAATACTCTTAGCAAGTCCCCTCTTTCAGATGTTCCCAGATCAAAATTTAATGCCTCTGAAAGGCTTTACCCAGATTTCCAATTTTCTGCATTCAACATAGAGAAGAATGAGTCAGATGCACAAAAACACGCAAAAGCCAAGAATATGTGAGGTAATGATCTCTTCTGGCCCCACATTTTGTGACTCCATTTTAAGACTCAACATTACTTAAAAGAGAAAGGATGCCTTACTTAAAAAAAAAAAAAAAAAAAAAAAAAAAAAAAAAAAAAAAAAAAAAAAAAAAAAAAAAAAAAAAAAAAAAAAAAAAAAAAAAAAGAAAAGAAAAAAAAAAAAGAAAAAGAGGAAGTAAGCATAAATAATATTCATTAGAAAGGAAATGTTGGATGAATACCTTACAATTTCTTCAATCTTTGCACAAATGTAGACATTAATTCATGTCACATTCTCACATGCTTTCATTTTGTATGCACATCCTAACAGATGCATTTCTTACTCTGCTAGAGACAAAAATGGCAAATGTTTAATTTTAAACAAATTATATTCATGGGAATGAATTCCAAGTTCTGTAAAGATCACTGTCTCAATAGAAATTTGATCATATACAGGTATATCTGCCTACTGAGTTGATGAAAGCAGAGGATCTCTGCTGTGAAAGGGATTCTCAAAGGGCTGAGTGTTGATCTAGGTTTGAAATTACATATTAAAATTTACTTCAACAGCATGCACACCCTCATGAAATCCAATCAAAAACTTCCAACACAAATTCAGATTCTATAAACAGATGCTGATGACAACTTAGAGATATTGAACATACAGCAACAGTTTGTAACTATTTTACAGTATAGAATTTAAAATAATCAGATGTGAAAAACCATAACTGCTTGTAGATAACGGGAGACCAGAAAAACCTTAGTTTACTCTTTTAGAAATTATCTTCTCAATTTAGAAACCAGTAAGGAAATAAAGCAGGGCTACTCTGAGCTTAGTATAACTTGCTCAAAACCAAGGGAATCTAAAAAAAAAAAAAAAAGAAAAGGGAAAAAATCAATAACTCTATATACTTTAATCTCCAGTTTGCCAAAATAAGCATAAGAAAATAAAGCCTAATCTCTCTGAATTACATTACTTACTTTTCAGCCCTTTTTGGGATAGACATATGTGCCTTTTCTGAGGAAATTACATTAATTTTATATATATTTATACGTACATATTAAAAAATATAAATATAGGTATAAAGATAGGCATAAATAAATATAAATATAAATATAAATGTGTACAATTCATTACCAAAGCTTCATCAATTGATTTGGAGCCAGAACAACTGCTTTCTATGCAGTCCATAAAGTAGAGTTATGGGTGGGAGTATTTTATTAGTAAAAAGCTGTAATAGTTTATATTATTCAGCTTTTTCATCTTCTTTACAGTTTAGGAGTGGCAAATCATTGAAATTACTTCATTCAGCTAATTCAAAGCTATAAGAACTACGTGATAAACATTAGCCTGAGACTCAGGGAACACCAGATTACTAGGAAACCAATGTGATGATTTTATTTTTAAGCCATGAATTCAAAAAGATGGGTATTTAACTATACTATCAAAAAGATGTGAAAATTAACTTCTAAGGAAAGAGGGAATTATGCCATGTTTTCTCCTTTGCTCTTGTTAAAACTAGCATGGAAACTGTTTCTTTTGTTAAGGGAATAAAGAGAATTTAGTCTACATCTGATGCTATTTCTATGCTTGTATAAATCGTAACATTAGAAGAACAAATGTCTGTTTAAAGATGCTTCTCATAAATAAGTCTTTCAAACAGCCAACTCCTCTCTAGAAATCAGGATAAAGCTCTAAAAGGAGAAATTGATTTCCTTCTACATTTGAGCATCTCTAGCCTGTAAATATGAAAGAAAATGGAGACCTAAATGAGTGAGATTATTAACTAACAATTTTCAAACACTCTATCCTTTGCAACACTAATGCAACTGCTGTTTTAGGGCTATTACATTACTGAAACAGATCATTCAAATTTGACAATTCAAATAAGTCCATTGAGGTCTTGTCGTGGTTTTGCCCCTCAGCCCATCCCTGGGGCTGATGATGGTTTTGTCCAGGTAATTTCCAGACAAAAAGACCAATCAAAAGTTCAGAAACGCCTTTGCTAATTACATTTTTAAGAAAACGGAAGAAAAGGTTGTTGGCGCAGTTGGAATTAGAGTAGCAGCCATGTAGTGGAGAGGAGTAGCGGGCCCAAGCAGGGTCAGACTCCCTCCTCCCCCAGCTTGGGCCGGGTGGGGAGCAGGTGCAGCACTGAAGTCCTCCCTTCTCTCTTATAAGGGAGTGAAGAAAAAAACGTTTAAAAGATGGACTGCTTGGACAGAAACTGCTGTGGAAGAATTCCAGCCGAAAGATAACGGAGCTTCCAAGGTCGAAGCTGGCAGCTGAAACTGCAGCAAGAAAAGTAAAGTGCGAAAGGGGGGGGCTTGTTTCCCCCCTGCCTTTCTGCTCTCTCTCCTTAGCAGGGAAAAGACTGAAAAGTAATCCCTGCTACTTGTAAAAGTTTATTGGAGTAAGAAGGCCCCCCATGCGGCTGATAAAAGAGTCTGTGGATGTACCAAAGAAAACCAAAACTTCATAAAAAGGACTGAAGTGAGGCAGAGTCCCGGTGGAGATTTGTGACCCCGAAGGAAACCTGTGCTGGAGCAGTGACAACTCAGGTGAGATACTGGATCCATGCGTGTGTGGATTTATACTGCTGTTGAAGATTTTGTAACCCTAAAAAATCTCATGCTGGAGCGAGACGGCCCATGTGAGATGCTGGAATCCGTGCGTGTGTGAATTCGTGCTAAGCCCATGTCGAGAAGTCTATCAAGGACTGTTCTCCCATGGGGAGGGACCTCCATAGGGAAACAGGGGTGGACTCTTAAGCCATTATCCCCTGTAACCCTGTGGAAGAAGATTCATAGTAAGCAAGTGTCCCCTTGCAAGCCTATGGAAGGAAAACTCTTCGGGACCTGAGTAACCTCCAGCCTTCAGTCTTAGCCCAGGAGGGGGGTAAGCCTAGTCCTGAAAGCCAATACAGAGCGAGAAGGAGAGAGAAAAAGTTCCAACTGCAATGAAAGTGCTGCTGCTGCTGAAAATCTGTTACTAGGGAGAGAGAAAGAGAGAGAGAGAGAAAGAGCTGAAACTCCAAAGATACAAAATGAAACTACTTCTTCTCCTTGGACTGGTATAAAAGGGAAGAAGTATTTCTGTAAATATATAACACTTTAACTTGGGTAGAAATTGCTGTAAATATAGTTCTTTAGTTTTTAACTTATTAGTAGTTTTTATTTTACTAGTAATAAATGTTTATACTGTTTTCCCCAAAGTCCTGTCTCTCTTTTGTCTGCAAAAACTTACTCTCAACTAGTAGTAATTATGTGGGGGGGTGGAAGGCAGAATTGACCCAAAGCAAAACCACGACAGGTCTGTAAGATAATGACAACATAATATCCCTTATTTAAGGACATGAAACTCCAAGATATTAGAAAACAAAATTAAATTGTTCAAATTCCAGAGTGTCCACTGGCATCTATAATTAAAATGTCATCTATACCGTGCCTGTGCACACTCATTTTCTTTCTCTTCCTTTGGCAGTTACAGGAACACCAAAACTCAAGTACAGAGGACCCACTCTAGGCTGAAAACTATAGAAAGACAAAAAAGAAATATTTCCCTGTGAACTCAAGATGGAAGCAAAGACGGAGGGTCTCCCAGATATACAGAACCTGACCTTCTTTTCTCCAGTTTTGATACATCTCTGTTGAGAAATGACACATTTTTAATCAGTACTATAGCACAGCTCAGTCCAGTCTTAAATTTCAGACCATTACAGGTTTGTCCCTTTCCTCTGAATTTGGACAATCCAGATGGATTAACTATGGTTACCTATTGGAGGGAAATTGTAACAGTCAGACCATGAAACAAAATTCTTCAAGTTTCCCACTCAAAGCATCTGAACTAGATCCCTTTCCTGAAAATGAGTCTTCAAATGATAATTCCTATTTTTCTTGAAACTGTACAATAGACCCAGGCAACTAAATTTTTTCATATATTTTATCAATATATATGTATATGAAACACTGAGAAATGTTTTCAAATTTCTTTTTCATAAGCCACGGGGTTTTTTCTGAGTTCGTGACTGCAGAAAGGGGGAGAAATCAGTGGTCAGCATTAAATTTAATTACTTACTTTGGCACCTATGTGTTTCGCACTTAAGTAGAAGATGTTAGCGCCTTTTTCTTTTTTTTTTTTTTTTTTTCCCCTCATGGGAGGACATGAGAAAAAAAGAAAATCTGGAAAGGGGAGTTTTTTATGTTGGTTCTTTGAAACTGTATTCAATTTATTTGCTTTAGAAATTCAGACAGTATTATATACCACTAGAAAATGTGATGTATGAAGTGGTAAAAACAAACACATCTCTGCAGAATTTGAGTATAGAAACTAAATACAATTTTTTAATCTATTCCAGACAAAACATATTGTTTTCCTCATTTTTTCAGAGGAGAACCAGTAACCAGCAGTGCATGATCCCAAACCAATAACAAGTTTGACAAGATATAGAGCTGTACAGCTGCAGCAATACTTCAGGAAATGTTTCTCCTCCCTCTCTGAAGACTGTAAGAGAGAATATCAATACCACTGTTACAATTCAGCAGTGCAAAATATGATAGAAAAATAACCTGTTTCAGACTATTTCTTGCCATTTTATTAAAGATTAAATCAAACTTGTCAATTTCTCAGTGCATCCACTTTACCCAACACAAGAAACATGAAAATCATATTTTAAAAGAAGGGAGAGTACCCATCTGTTGTATGATGATTGACAGAAATCCCATTTCTGAAAGCTGAAATGGCAGATGGCCTTTCTTGATCCTCATCGGATGGATTTGTCATAATAGGAAATGTGTCCTTTCATTTGACATGCTCTTTCCCATTGATTTCCAGATGACAAATAACTAGGAAAAGCACTGAGAAATAAACAAGCAATGGCCTTGGACTGGAGATTTTCATTATTTTTAATTTAATTTTCCATTAAATGAAGATATACTGTAATAAAATCAACTTCACAGGCATTTTAATTGCCACATGTAAGAAAAGCTTCTAAAGACAACTTTTGCAGAATGCCAATGTAATTGTTGCTGCAGAGTTCACATTGCAGCAACATTTCCAGAAGTTGTGGACATACTCTATGGTAAAGATATTTACCTTATTATTCATAATGTGGCTTTAGTATCTGTTTCTTTCTGAACATTACTATTTCTGTATACAATTATTTATGTAGAATGGTAAGATTTTAGGTTTTGCTTGTATTTTAAAGCAGGGGAAAAGTTTTTGCAGGACACAAGGAGATTAAAATTTCTTAAAGGAAAAAAAAACATCTTCTGTGGTCACGGTTAATCTGATACTATAAAAGGTAAGTTAACGTCCAGTCCTGCTATATAGGAAAAACTCCTCTACATCCAGTTTCAGCACTGGAGTAGGGCTTTACAACACTAAAGAAAATGGGGGTGGGGGGAGGAAATTGTTTTCCTTTTTCCCATAATCATTGCATTGAGGTCTGATTTTGATTCATAGCAGGAAGTCTTCTTGAAAGCCTGTTGACGGTAAAGATACTTAGCTTATTTTGTCACCTATTTATGATCTACAGGATGGAAATATTTCAAGAACAATATGATTACACACCAAGATGGAACAATTACCTTGTGTGTCTTCTGCAAAAAAAAATGTTTCTACAAGATCCGTTAAAACTGCGTAGTAATCACTTCCAAAAGTCATTGTGCAAGTAAATAATGTAGGAATTATGCCAAATCTTCCTTATTATCTGCTCTTGTGCTGGCAAGGCACATCTTAAAAGAGACTATCTTCTGAATTACCTTCCTCCTCCTCCCAGGTAACTGGTGGAAATAAATGTGAGCAACATATGTAGAAGACCCTCCATAGCTAAAGGCACAGCATCAAAATGTAATATTTCCTTTCATAACACTGCTGAGTGAGCAGAGAATCAGTGAAGAAGCACAAAAAAAGCTGTGGGTGCCCCATCCCTGGAAGAGTTCAAGACCAGGTTGGTCTCGCGGAAGATGTCCCTGTCCATGGGGGGGGGGGTGTGGAAAAAGACTATCTTTAATGCCCCTTCCAGCCTAAACCATTCCTTGATTCTATGAAGGGAGAAGGCAAGGAAAAAAGGTTTGCCAAGCACTAATGAGAGGTTAGAATTAAATTGTGATGCCCTGGAGACTCCAACACAACCCAGAGTCCTCCATCACTGACAGTGGACCTGAGACTGGCTGGGAACATATTGCCCGTTCTCAGGTATGCTAGAGAGAGAAAAGGGGGAAAAAAACCTGAAAACCAGAGCAGAATCCTTTCCCCAGTGAATCTCTGTGCTGTATTTGATCTACAATCAATGTCAGTCACATCTAGGAAAGGAATTTGCCTTTGCTTTAAAGCAATGTGATAAGTTTATGAGTCTCATTCTTTTCAGTGTTACGGCACCACAGAACTTGGAAGACAACATTAAAAAAACATGTTTTGATGCAAAAATGTGTGCAGACACTGCTCTCCTTTCAGCAGTCTCCTGTGTTTATTGTATCATTTGATCTCATGACAAGTCCTGCTTCGAGGCTCGGCTGTATCAATCAGCCTTAACATTCTTCTTCTTCCAAAGACACAACCCCTGAAAACACAGAGTAAGGAACTGTCCAGGCTCCCATTGCACGCACTCATTCAACTGTATTCATCCCCTCGTCGATTCAGCTGGTAAACAGGAAAATGCCAGCATTTTTATTCCTTCTTCCATGCCAAATAATAACGTTTACATCAGAATGTGCCTTTGTCCAGGTTCTTTGCATTTGCCAAAATATTCCATTAAGGCCCAAACAAGACAACTGCCCTAATGAGTAATCACAGATGTGAAGGTCTGAAAATGTTAGATTCAGGTATTTATGAGTTCTACTGTATTTATGGTGAACATTTCCTTTTGAGCACAGCAAGTTAAAGAATACAAGAAAATAGAAAATACAAATTCACCAAAGCAGAAAATGAAAGAAAATATCACTCAGGTTTATTTTTTTCTTACTGTTGATATTAGTCATCTTTTCATAATATTAAATACTATACATAATATTAATTACCTACCAAGATTCCTAGCCCTAGTATAATAAATACATGAAATAATAATTAAATACACAATTAAATTGCAACAATTGAAAAAGATAAAGTCTCTCCTCTAAAAATAAATTGATTCTCCTCACTGATTTGAATTCTGAGAATTTGATGACAGAAAATTCTACTGATTAGTTAATACTTTATGGTTCTTTACAACACAGGTGCTTCACACCCATTAAATTCAATTATTAATACTAGTTTTAGACTAATATTAGGGTTCCATCTTTTTATCCTCTTTAAAACCTTTATTCCTCATGTCTTCCACACATCCCACAGATTCTACAGACCCACTAGATGTGTGTCATTATCAAACATAATTTCTTTGATGACTACAAAAGTATTTTGATGTCTGAGTTAATTTTTTAAAAAGTTTTTGAAGTAGATATAAGGAATGTCAAAGGTTTTAGGCCAAAAATACTTGATAACCCAACTCGTTATCTAATCGTGTTTCTTGGAAAGTGGAAGAATTGTCTGGTGATCCAATCTGTTTCAGATGAGATCATCAGAACTTCATTAATTGAAAATATACATAATCTAAACTGTAATTGTGATTTATTTATATCCAAATTAACTTTGACCCTCTAAAATGAATTTATCATTGTAGTTGTGGAAGTGCAGAACTCCAGCATAGAAGCTGCAATCAGTAGCCATGGCAGATGAGGGAGCTGCAATCCCAGTTCTGGGCAAAACAAAAGTAATTCTTCTGTTTGCAGCACTTGCAGAAAATATTTTCAGGCAAGGAGAATTTAACAAGCAAAAATGTCCAAAATTGGGAAGGGTGTAAAGACACATAAAAATTTTCAAGTCTTTCAGAAGCTGAAGAAAAAAAGAAAGGGAACAGTTCTTCTTCCATGTCTGCAGCAAATCGGCTGAAAAATATTGGCCCAATGTAGCAGCACAGGAGTCTGTGAATTACACTATGAAGAAAAGTACTGAAATAAATGCAAATAAATGCTCCATCACTGGAGTAAGTGGGTCAAAAAACCACTACTGAAGACTGATATCAGAGTAGAGGGATGGACCATATTTCTTCAAAGACAGTCCCAGCCTCACGAGTTACATCTAGACAAAAGGTACGAAAACAAGCTGGTTTATTTAAGTCCACACAGCTTCATTGACGGATATCTTTTTTTCTCGTGCTAGAGCCTCTGACAGGCAAAGTAGTAAGTTATTGATAGGAAAATCTGGTTCTGGTAACTATTTGCAAGATTTTTAATTGATTTGTTTCAGTGAGCAATGGTAATGTACATATATAAGTATAAAGCAAGGAAGTTGTCATAGTTCTGATTTTAGCAAGGAATTTTTCTTTCCTTCCCCCCCCCACCCCACGTGTGTGCTCTGTTAATGGGCCATCAGATAAAACAAAGGAGTTGGCCTGATCCCTAAATGATCGAGACATTAATCTCCTAGCAACGAAGGGGGAGGAATTGGGAAAGGCTAGGGTGTGTGTGTGGAAAGAGGTGGGGTTTGGGGGGTGGGAGCACAGCTCTGGGGGGTTGGAGTTCAGCTCTGGGCCGGAGGGGAGGCTGCAGCAAGGAGGAGAGACTGCCTGGTTTCTTCTTTGTCTTTTCCTGTCGGAGGAGAGTTTTACTGCTGTTCTCTGCGTAGCTGTTTGCTAGTTGCAGGCCTGGCTCACCGTGAAATCCTCACCAACTGAAAACCATGAGTTTTCTTCCATTGGAAGAACTTTCTGTTTCCCTCCCCCTTCCCCCCTCCTCCCCCACCACCTGGCGGCAACCAAGGATCTCACAGCACCGCCTGGTGACGGGTGCTGGACATTACAAGTTCTACTCCTCCAGTGATCCAACAGCGCCACCCGGTGACTACTATAGAACATTACAAGTTCTACACCTTCGGTAACTCAACAGCGCCACCTGGTGAACGGTATAAGACATTACAAATTTTGCATCTCCAGTGACCCAACGGCGCCCCCTGCTGACTGTGGCTGGAACTGCACCAAAGGGTGCTAAAAATTGAACTATTTAACTTTCCTTTTGCCGGTTTATCGGTTTTGTTCTTGAAGGGGATTATTGGTGGGTATAGGGGTATTGCTTGGTTGTTTTACTTGGGTTTTTTTCGTGTTCCTGTTAATACACACATACCTTTTAATAAAAGGCTGTTATTTTTTCCCTTTTCCATAATTTGTTTTCCTTCAATCAGAGCCTCTTAATTTCAGATTTATAATTGCTTAGAAAAGGAGGTTTGGGTCTCTTTCTCCTAATCCATCCTCAGCAAAAGACCTTTGTCTCATTTAAACTAGGACAGAAGTACAGTAAGAATAGTTGAAATCTTAAGAGCCTGCTAATTAGTAGTCCAAGTCTAGTCATTACAGGGAAAGAAAGTTTCTATTGCTTCTTGAATTCTCCCTTTTCTGGTGTTATTCTCATGCTTCCAATGCTCCAGGGGCGAGTTTCTCATAGCTGGGGGGTCGTCACTGCCAATCCTATGTCCCATAATTTATAACCCCATCCCTATGCTCTTCCACATCCTGTGTCTTCACTTCTGCATCTGCTCTTCCTCTCAAATTGTATCTGTATTTTCCAGTGTTACATTGTTGTGTAAGATTTGTAAATACCTCTTTATATAATTGTACCTCTGCTGCTTTTATCTATATAAATGCAGATATAACATTGAAAAACAAGACAAAGTATGAAAAAAACCCAACCTTTCTCCACTCCTATTGGATTGAAGAAACCTCAAAATTGCTGCCGCCTCTGATGTGTAAGCAGTAGAAGGCAGCAGAGAGTCTCAACCCTAAAATCCAGGAGGTTTGTAATCTCCCTGCTGATTTTCTCCTGAATGTGTTTTTTATTCTGCTTGAAATAGGGTGAATAAAAAAAAAAAAAAAAAAAAAAAAGGAAAAGAAAAAAAAATCAATTAGATCATGTTAAGTTACTGAGCTACTCGAACTTCCACTGAAGTTACAAAATTGATCAATTTTAAAGTCATTGTGTTAGAAGAAAAGGAAATTCCATTGACACAAGGTGGCCTTCACCTCTGCTTTTCACTCAGCCAATTCTTTGCTTCATTAAGCCAATGATTATTAGACAAC
The DNA here is from genome assembly GCF_003031625.1 of Empidonax traillii. Taxonomy (NCBI): domain Eukaryota; kingdom Metazoa; phylum Chordata; class Aves; order Passeriformes; family Tyrannidae; genus Empidonax; species Empidonax traillii. Next base: position 638,062 of record NW_020955690.1, read on the forward strand.
ACTGTAATGGCCAAGCAGCTCAGATGTTCTTAGAGTCCCTTTTTATTATGAACTTACAGACAACAGTGTCTCCCTCTGAGATACCAGAAATCTACGTTTTAAATAAATTCAAGTGACTAAACAGACCACAGAGAAAAGGACAGTAAACATGAGAAATTACTAGGTTTGAATTAACAGTTAACACGGTTTATTTACCTACATAACTAACAAATATGAACATGTAAATATAGTTAAGATGTTTTACACACTTACCAGTTTCTACGCTTTAGAGATCTTCACCCAGCAATGCATAAAATAATTGCACACTGTCAATCAATCTGAATAGCAAGTTTGGCTTGGAGATCCATCAGTCCTATTAGGTTCAAATGCTAAAATCTTGCATATTTACACGATCCCATTTCTTGTGCTATTTAAAGCAATTAAATAGTCAGGTACTGAGAAAACAGGGAGACAGCTAAAGGCTCAGCTTTGGAATAATGTAAATATAAAATCCTTCACACAGACATTTCACTGCATAGTTTGCTTTGAAGATTGCTTTACAATTGCATCTCTTCATTATTCAGTGTGCCCCATCTGATTACTGACAGGAACCATTAGATAATTAGACAAAGAAAATATGCCAATAGCATCAAGGAGGTTTTTTTGTCATATGGAGGAAATGAGGTGAAAACTAAAATACTCCTCCTGACTGGTGCTTTTAAATACAT
>NW_020955690.1:642178-644899 GCF_003031625.1 Empidonax traillii
GCTCAGTTTTTGCTGGCATCAGACACACTAATGAATGCAATTTTCCTATGTCTCCACCGACAGCTTTAATCACTAGGAAAAGGACATCATGCCTTTCTGAACTGAATCTTCCCATTTCCTCTCTTTACAGCCCTGAAAGTCCTTCCCAGCAAGCTTCATCTGAGGCATTTGCATTTTCAGGAAATGTTTGGCTTCACAACTCAGTGTTTCTTGCCAGTAGCACATACTTTAAGAATTTCAGACTGTGTCTAAATTCTCTGTGTAAACAACACATAATAAAAATATGGTTTTTTAGCATATGTAGACTCATTCAGGACACTAAGTACGCATTCACAGGGACGTGACTGCATACCACGTAAGTATATGCAAAGAAAGCTAGTTTAGGGTTGTTTAAAACCACAGAACCATCTCTGAAAGCTAGGTTTCCAAGGGAAAACAAGGATCAAGAGATGTTGGAAAAAAATCACATTTCTGTTTGCAATTTGGTGTCTTCTTTAAACATGTTGCTTCAGATAATGAAAGGCATATTCAGTAGTGTTCATAAAGACTGAGTTTTTCAGAGAAGCTCGGGATAGGTTTTTCCCTAAGCAGATCCCAGCCAAACATAGTAACATTTGAATGCAGCTGAATGCCAAATATTGTGCACTGGAATTTTGCCATTTACTTCAGAGGGTCCAGCAGTACACCCAAAATTCTCAGAAAACTACTAGCCCCTGCCAGCCACTGCATTATAACGTACATGTTCACTATGAAGAGCAGAATATGTAACCCGAGTTATTTTAATACCTCCACTTCAAATATTAAGACAAACAGACCTTTTAAGAATAAGGAGAAAGACAAATATCACCCAGACAGCCTACTATGAAAAATATGAGCTGACATGAAAAGAGCAAATTCACCATGAAAAGGACAAGTGGTGGTGGTCTTGTTGGTTAACACAAGATGCTGAACCACAGACATTAAACTATTGATAATTCCATCATAAGTCTTTATTTTTGATGGTCTGGACCCCCAAAAGTCTTTCTAGTGTTTTATAAATTGACAGGCACGTTTTACTTTATGTAAGTTGCTGAACAATTCCATTGCATTCAGAGAAAGCTTGCATGCTTGAATAAAGAGAAGATCATATTTAACACAACTTTTTTGTGATATTAGTTTTGCAAGTAATTTTCCTCTTAACAGGATAAAATGTGTTACAGAAGATGGGTGAAATGGAGGTCAAATAAAGAGTTTGGCAAATATAGGCAGGTTCTGCTGAAGCAGCAGCAAAGATCCCCTACACTGAGGTCACATCCCAATCAAAAATCACACGTGTTTAAGAAAACCCACTAAATTTTGTTGCATGCTTTCTTTCACTTTTCTTTTTTTCCTTTAGAAGAAAGCAAACACAGGAGGAGATAAGTTGAAAATGATAGCATGTCTGCCAGCAAATATCTTGATACCAGTCTAGCTAGAAATGACTCTTTGAACACACAGAAAAGGAACAGTTTCCTTGGCAACCAGGGCAAAAGCTCTGAGAATATCTTCTGCTCTGTGATGTTTCACCCTTCCCCAGCTCAGTCTGCCACCTGTCACTCATGGATTTAATTTTGTTTAACATTTTATAAGGTTCAGATGGGACAACTCCTGCTAGTGGAAGAGATAGTAATGCTAAAGAAATTTGAGGTGGGGTGGTAGGAGGGGAATCCATCCTCATAATAAGGGGGGTTATGAAGTTTGCACATCCTGTGGGGTATAAATGAGGCACTCAAGAGTTCTCTGGTTTATCAGGCTAATACTGGCCTTTTCAAATACCAGATCAGCTCTCCACAGAGCCCTGGCTCTGCCCCAGGTTTTGAATCCCTTCTACTCATCTCTCTTAGCACAAGATTTTAGCACAAGCACCTGTCTTTGCAAAGCAGCTCAGGGGCTCAACTGCTGCTTCTTCCCTTTTTTTATACAGTTGCTCCAGGAAGGTATAGGAGGTAATATCTACATCTCTTTATATTTTCAAAGGTCTACCCAAATGTTAATCCATGCATGTGATCTTTAGATACCAATGCATTCCAAACTGTCCTAGAGAATTAACCACCTTGTTTTTAGTTGCAAAGAGAGAGAAGAGGATGAAGAGAAGACAACAGATCAGTTTTATTATCAAAGCCTTCTATCTTCTTGATTAAAATAAGATCATTTTTATTATAGCTCCTATTTATTTTTTGCTATATCCAAGTGTCTTAACTCTTTTACACTTCCTCTGTTTCAGCTTCAATGAGTGAATTCACATTGTCTCATGCATTTATAAAACCTTCAGTTAATACAGGCAAATATTGCATTTTCTCCACTAAAAATTTGGTGACAAGCCTCTGCAGTATGAGCTATTTCCCTTTATCAGACACATGTGACATTTTGATTTGGGATTGTATATCAAGTAGTACACAGACTATTAGTAGTGCTAATACATGCTAAGGCTGGAATTCTGTAACAGTTTGATTGCTCTCTTTTATCAGGGAACACAAAGGAACTGAAATTGCCAGCACACAACCAGCAAGGAATTCCTCTCCTCTTCCTCCCTACTACCAAGAATCCAAAATGTGCTCCAACCTTCCTAAAACACCTTACAAGGGAGGCACCACGTGTAAGGAAGATGTAAATTCAGGAATACAAAGACTTAAGGAGCAGAAAACTGTGTCTGCTGAAGCAGGAAGGGTTAATCGGGACACTTTTACTGTGGGACCATAGAGG
>NW_020955690.1:645561-651711 GCF_003031625.1 Empidonax traillii
AGTGCCCATAAATCTCATCCAGAGGAGCCAAGGTGACATCTCAATAGGTGAAATAGGCCCAGATCCAGGCCTCTGGACATTAGCAGATTCTGTCAGTACTGCCAGGAATAACCCATGAAAATGAGACAGAACAGATCTTTTTTCTCTCACCTGACATACAAAAGTCTTAAACAGAGAAACAATCTCCACTTCAGAATCTAAACTGAACTTCATCCTTGAGCAGATTAGGAGTCGTAAAAATGAAGCATCTCACATGATGTAGTAGCAGGTTTCAAATCTATTGAATCATTGAATTTCATACATTTTTAAAAAAGCCACAAAAAACACCCAAACTTATTTTTTTATAGTCACACAGCTGTTTTTGCTAAAATATCCCAGTGCTTCTGAAAGATGTCTGAATGAGATATGAATATAAAGAGACAAGATAGAAATCCCTATTTACTTTAAACCATCTGTGATAAATTTCTGGAAGTTGGTTAGGTGATGATATCCCTGGATGCTTTAATCGCAGTGGTGTTCTATCATACTCATTTTTGAAGCATCCATTTGGAAAGACTCACATCATCTGTCCCTATTTGATCAACCTATGCAGCCGCTTAAAAACACACATACTGTGTCACTTTGGTTTTCAGAAGTTAAAATGGAGTGTTTCCAAATCCATGTTCCTAATTGAATTTCCCACTTGTTGAAGCATTCTGCAGGATCACAGCTCTCAGGCTGAGAATCCATCTCTTTGCTATTGTAAGCCAATCAAACATAATACCAAGCAAGGATTATTTATAAAAATTCATTAACTATAGAAATTTACCTCATACTGGCTTTGATTGATAGTATCAAAAATGACTGTTTACTTCAGAAGGTTCTGCTTTTCCATATGTGCTTGCAGTGCTATGTATCTTGTTTTTCTGAAAAAAATGTTTTCTCCTGGGTGAGGAATCTCCTCTGATTTTCAAAACCAAACACAGCCTTAGGAGCCAGCTGACAGGATGGTTCAAACAGCAGGGAATGGGAAACAGCTTTTACTGTGCCCTTTCCTCTTCCTTTCCACAGTCTTTCTTTTATCCCTCCTTCTTATTTCTCACACAGAGAACAGTGATAACAAAGAGAGAAAGTGAAAAGCATAGCTGAGTTTGTGAACTAAGTAAAATTAGCATCGATTGACTAAATCAATCAATCAAAGGGAGAAAGGAGATGAACTGTCTGAAAGGAAGTGACAATGAAATGGAAAATGTGTTAAGAGTAGGAAGGGGAGTGCACAGGGAAGAGAAGAAATGTGCTTAGAGCGACAGCTTTTCTGGTCCCATGCTAGTTTTGATTTTGAGAGTCAGGACATTACCCATGTCATTTAAATAGCAATTGGCAGATGCTTAATCTGAAAAGAAAATTAGATGAAAGATGAGAAAATAATGTCCCTGTAGCTGCATAACAATGGAAAGCTGTTCTTCATTGTAGGTGTTGGGAAGCCAACACTGCTATTTTCAGTTTATTGCTTTGGTTGCATTTAGTCTGTTCCAAAGACAGTGACCTGATCATTAGGCACATAGTTTAACAGGGGAAAGTGGATTCACCTTAGGTCACCAGCTAGTCCTGGATTCTCACAGATGTATCTTCTACCTCGGTCCTATCCATGTGCAGATCTGATAGCACTGGCAGTACAAATATGGGGAAAATAGCACAAGTGAATGACACTTTTCAATCTGGTAGACACAGGCTTTTTTATTCCCTGTGTGTTGCTGAAATGGGAGCGCAGGAAACCAAGTGCAGATATGCCAATTTATAGTTCAGTCAGGAGCTTCACAGGAAAACACGGAAAATGAAGGGAAGGAGAAGGAAACAGCTCAACTGAAAGGAAACCTTTACATCACAGGTAAAGAACAAATTAAGGGTTGTGTTTTTCAGAGTAGGAAGCAGAGTTTTCTCTCTAGTTCCACTCCTTCCACTCCCTTCTCAGTCCTGAGCCTCTGTCTCTGTCACTATTACCTGTGATATAATTGGATACCTGTCAGACTCAGGGAAGAAATCCAGGCTTCTGCGGAAGTCTTTTGGTCTGAATTTATATCCAAAGAAAAAGAGAGAAACAAGGCCATACTTGTGCCATTCCCCATGTCAGGTCTGCTCCTCATTGTTCAAAAAACACACTCAAAGACTGTGAAAATGACATGAATATTTTTATTCAAAAAGAACGGCAATCAGAAAAATAAACCGCAAGTACACTGTCAGGAATATAGGGACCGCCACAGGTACCAGAAAATTTAACAGAACACTGAATGACACTGATTGAAGCTGAAGTAAAACCCAGCAAACAGAAGGTTGAGGGGAAATATTTCCATGTCACAGACTTCCTGAAACCCATGGATTACTTTCCACTAAAGTTTTACTAGTATTTGCAATATTTATAAAAACTTCTTGAACAGTGTTCCACAAATATTGTAAAAAATTCATATGTTATTGCCCATCACTAATTCATATCCCCCTTCTTGTGTTTCTCATTTTGGATGAATTTTTAAGGCTTTTTAGGGGAAAAAATAGTGGTTAAAGTCAACAAAACTATAAATCTCAGATTGACTTGAGCACCTCATCACAAGACACATTTCTGTCCTCCAGTTACACATTTGTCTTCCCTAATTACTCCAAGATTCCTGTTCTTCCACAAAGAGAGTAAGCTTACTAATTGTAAAGTCAAAGGGATATGCCAGTAAGTCAGAAATCATCTCACACCCCCAAATGCATGACTTGATCCAAAACCATCTTATTTTTGTGCTTTATTGAATTAATAGATAACCTTCTTAGGCAACCAAAGATGACAAAAATCTGCATGGAACACTCTTACAAAATGCCAGCAACCATCACTGTGATACATTTGTGTTGGTAAATGCATCCCAGAAGCAAGGAGAACCCTAAAAGTGTCACTGCAAAGCAAGATATTAATGAGTAATGGAAAGCCTGAATAAAAACAGAATGTAGGCAATTCAATCCAGATGCAGCACAGGGGAGAAAAAAAGCAAACATCATAGTCCAAATTTACAACAGCACTTCCTAGAAAAGAGTAATTGATCCTCTGTTGAAAAGCAAGGAAATAAAATAACATTAAGGAACTCCATGGCTAGAATTATTAACAGAATCCAAGTGTTTAGGACAGCACTAATTCAGAGTCAAGGTTTTCTGGGCATGATGAACAGTCCTAGAGAAATATCATCATGTCAGTGGCAAAAGCTTTCTTCAGTGCTCTGCTTAATGAGAGCTTTCCTTGTATTAATGCTTTAACAACTCCCCTAGAATGGCTTGCACTGTTCTTTTGTGCAGGTAGAACCAAATGTCGAAAGGAACTGGAGAAAAAACAGAAATCTCTGAAGTTACAAAGCCTCAGTTCAGCTAAGGAACCACAAAATCTTTTTTCTTTTTTTTTTTTTTTCTGTATCACTTAAATCTCTACAGACATGCTCAACACTACCTCAAGAGGTTTCCAGACCCTCCTGCTCCAAGGCAGAATGGACTACTACCAAAATAACCTCCTTTGCACTTAATCAATATCACAGCTTTGAGCCTCTGCAAGAACACTACACTCCAGGTTAAACAAATATTTTAAAAAGCAAGAGAAAAAAATACATTGAAAGTACAAAGATTGAAGAATAGCACCAATTTTCCACTTCTACACAACTCCTTTCATATGTTCTGAAACAAAGGGAATGTTTGGAGGTGCCTGCAAAGTTCAGCAGCCAAATAGTGATTAAAGATATGAAAAAAATAAAAAATAAAACTACCTGAGAAAAACTGCTCTTTCCCCTAGATCTAATATGTACAGATCAGAAGGGTATATACCAAGTTCCATCCCCACCTCTCTTTAAAGATGGACAGTTCTCCTATGTCCATTATTTCAGTCACTTCCTGACGTTAGCTGATGTTAGCTAACATTGTTAGCTGATATTCTCCAGCCTCCTTAATAATTAACATATGCCATATTTAAGTATTTTAATTAGAATTCTAATCATAATAACCAGTACAGCATCACTGCAAATTATCCCCTTAAACAGAATTTTCCAGTCAATTTTATCTCTTTTTGTAATAACTTGAGCACATAAAAAATTCAAGGGATTTTTTTCACCTTTTTTTTTTTTTTTTGGTCACATTAGGTGTAATTCAAAAATGTAAACTTTAACATTTCTCTGTAGTCCATGATGGCACCACCAACATTCTGCAGTCACCCACTGTCTCCCAGGTTCCTCCAGAATGTTTCCTAATGTTCTGTCAAGATATAAAATGCTTTGACTGTATTCTTCTCTCCCTTTTAAAATATCATTTGTAAATTGCATGTCTGTATCAATTTTGATTCCTGAATAAACATTCACAATAGACAATTAAATATTCACAAAAATGAAAATAAAACTTTTGAATGTTAGAAAGTAATAGTATATAATTTATCTATCTAGTATTTCTGAGGATTTTTGCCACTGGCATCTTTCATTTTCATTCAGACAACAGTTTTATTTAAAACGTAGAGATTTTTACATCAATAATTTGATATACATCACAAGTAACACAGGAATTGCATAGCCCATGTAAACTTGTTTAGGTAAAACACCAGTAACAGTGCTTTAGGCACCAAGAAAACCTTGAAGTTTGAGACTACTGAGTCTGAGATTGCATGAGAGGACAAACTGTTAAAGCAAGACCCAAAGTGCAGTTTCCTTTGATCAGGTAAAATAGATAGTGAAGAGGACTCTGGAAAACCACCTGGCTTCCTTTTCAGTGTAGAATGAGGCCTGGATGGCTCCTGACATCAAACAGGATCATTCATAGTGGCACTGCACACAGAAAGGAACACAATACTTTCCTTGAGAGTCAGAAGTAGGACAAAGTACATGAAATATGTCAATTATGCATATATTTAGGACAAGAACACCCTTTGAGAAGAGCGCTAAAGAACCGGGTTTCTTAGTAAGACTGCAAGCCCTTTCTTTAATTGCTTAGATTTCTTTGTGGTTTTTATTTCAGTCAGAGCTTATTAAAAGGAAAGTATGACTGAATATCAGCTGCTTCTAAATCCCTGTTCAGCTCCTGTCAAATGTCAAATGCTTTGCTGATGAACGCTGAGGATGGATAGGGAGAGGGAACCCCAGAGCAAGAGGCCTTTTCTTTTACCTCTTGCTCCGAGGGGGAGCAGTGCTCCCTCCCCCTCCTCCCTTCACCCCGCGGCACCTCATGGTCCCACAGAGAGACCACCAGCACCATCAGCCAGGCAGGAGAGAAGCAGGCAGAGAGAATTTTATTGTTTTGGTAATGGCTTAAATACCTTTCGGGAGGATTACAACATGACCAGTAGGAGTTCAGGAGGAGTTACAAACCAACCAATTACAAGAAAGGGTTAACAACCCATAAGTGAGCTTCCAGGTATCTCTTAGACATTCCAAAAGTACAGTGAGGGATTTTGGGAAGGAGAACGTTTACACAAAGGGTTACAATCACCATTTTAGAAGTGTGCTTACTTTAAACAATCATTACAACTTCAGCATACTTTATATCCTAAAAGCATACTGCAACACTTTGCCTCCTTGCAAATCTTTCTACTAGTATCACTGGTCTCTGATATGCCATTTTTTACTGAAAAACTATTCTAGCTGCCCACAGTAACTACATTAACTTCCATCTTAAAGATGAAGGCTATAAATAGGTGTTACACAAAAAACATGCACTTAATATCAAAGATGTTTTGTAGTCTTCGTATTATGCACTGAGTTCCGAATAATCAAATATCATAGAATCATAGAATCATAGAATAGATTGGGTTGGAAAAGACCTCCAAGATCATCAAGTCCAACCCCTGATCCAACTCCAATTGCTATATCATGGCACTAAGGGCCACATCCAATCTCTGCTTAAAAACCTCCAGGGATGGTGAATCCACCACCTCTCTGGGTAGGCCGTTCCAATGCCTGATTATCCTCTCTGTAAAGAATTTCTTCCTAACATCTAACCTAAGCCTCCCCTGGCAGAGCTTGAGCCCATGTCCTCTTGTCCTATTGTTGGTTGCCTGGGAGAAGAGACCAACCCCCACCTGGCTATAACCTCCCTTCAGGTAGTTGAAGAGAGTGATGAGGTCACCTCTAAGCCTTCTCTTCTCCAGACTAAACAACCCCAGCTCCCTCAGCCTCT
>NW_020955690.1:651957-657152 GCF_003031625.1 Empidonax traillii
GGAGAAGAGACCAACCCCCACCTGGCTATAACCTCCCTTCAGGTAGTTGAAGAGAGTGATGAGGTCACCTCTAAGCCTTCTCTTCTCCAGACTAAACAACCCCAGCTCCCTCAGCCTCTCCTCATAGGACTTGTGCTCCAGTCCCTTCACCAGCCTCGTTGCTCTTCTCTGGACCCGCTCCAGCCCCTCAATGTCCTTCCTGAACTGAGGGGCCCAGAGCTGAACACAATACTCAAGGTGTGGCCTCACCAATGCAGAGTACAGGGCAAGGATCACTTCCCTGCTTCTGCTGGCCACACTGTTCTTGATGCAGGCCAGGATGCCATTGGCCTTCTTGGCCACCTGGGCACACTGCTGGCTCATGTTCAGCCTCCTGTCGATCAGCACCCCCAGGTCCCTTTCTGCCTCTCCAGCCACTCTGTGCCCAGCCTGTAGCACTGCAGGGGGTTGTTGTGATGTCTGTGATGATATAGCTATCACAAAGAGATCAATAAAATGTGCTATAAACATACAATAGTTACTTTTAAGCATTATCAATATTTAACAGAAGAATCTTGCTCTGACCTGCATGATCAAAAACCAGATGTTTCACCATTCAGATTTCTGATTTCACCACATAGATATGTGGGGTTTTTTCCCCTGCTTTGGTACAAGTAAACTCTTGAAACATCAGTCTGGGTTTCTTCTCTTCTTACATTTTATTTTTCTGTAAATTATAGTACCAGGAGATGTTAATTGATTTTTTCATTCTGCAGTTCTGAAATATTAAAGCTAACCTATTGGAAACAAAACAAAAGGCAAGTGGCACTATTACCATAAATAACTGAAGTAAATATTAAGATACAACCCACCTTTGGGGGAATTCTGAATTAGATCTGTACTTCTCATAAGAGTTTTAGGTATTACAAAGCTAAAACACAAGGGAGAATTGAAGTTATAGGAATGCATTTTATCTCAGGGGTTCTTTTAAGGACTTTCTTTTATGTCAAGAATAAACTCCAAATAAAGTAGTCAAAATCTTAGCATGGAAGACTAAGTCACTGCTTTGGCAAAGGAAGCAGTGCAGAAAACATGACATAATTTAAGAAACTAAAAATGGATTTTCCATTCAAATTGTAACCCCAGCCAGGAATCCAATTAATGAACTACATCAAGAGACTGCATTTAATAGACAAGGTCAAACTAAGTCACCTCCTCAGTCTTACACATGAAGATTAGCAACCACCCAGCCCTGGATCCTTTCACTTTTTTAATCTTATGCTACATATTCAACTGATTTTTGCTGTGGAAGCTCCATCAAAACCCGTTGCGCTCTGAGTGGGGTCAGTGGGCAGAAGCAAAAACCTCCTCTCCTGCTGACTGGAAAGTGTAGAAATCACTGATCAGGCAGGCACACGTGCACTCCGTGTGATCTTTGCCAAATTATTACACAGACAGGGATAGGCTTTGGAATCAGGTTTAAACAGGGGTAGTGCAGAAGAGCATAACACTCAGTGCAGTTCTCAGACCAGAAGCGGGCCTTGATGCCTTTCTGTGCTGCTCCCTGAACGTACCACCCTGCAAAAATTAAATTTCCTTTGATTGTTTTATTTTTTTTTAGCACTTTTCATAGAATCAGAGAGTATGCTGAGCTGGAAGGGGTCCCCCAGTCCAACTCCTGGCCCTGCACAGGGCACCCCATGTGCCTGAGAGCATTGTTCAATGCTTCTTGAACTCTGTCAGGCTTACTTTCTCTTTGTTTGAAAATTAAAATTAAGGAAAATAAAACCTGGCAGACTCGCAAATTGTCATTTCTCAATAGATGTAACTTCTTACCTATGGGTTTATTGTTAGGAGGCAGATGATGACAACCGTCTTACCTCAGCAGAGTGTCAGAAGAGTATTTAGGACTGCATGCTATTCAGTAAGTATGAATAGCATGCAGTCCTAAATGATAATAAGGGGATAAGTAACTTAGATATTGGTGTAAAGGAAATATAATGACCTACAAGGTAAAGCCATCACTATCTCTATGAATATCTGTGAAAATATTTCTTCACAAAATAAAAAAAAAAAATAGGTTGGAAAGACAAAGAGCTTTCCATATCACAGGGTTTCCCAAGTTCATCTACTAATAGATGCTACACTGCACAAATTTCACAGTTTTTAGCTAGTTTCTCCAGGCTTTCATACATCATAATTGTAATTAATTTACAATTAATCTCCCTGCAATGAAACTGGGCAGCTTTCTGAGAAACTGGAGGTGCAGTTTTAAAACATAAATGTTTTGTCATTAAATTTTAATTTAAATTTTAGTGTTAAAAAATACAAGACTATTTTAAAATAATTTATAATTTATACTAATATAATTTTGTTGAAGAAATTGGTTTCAGTTGGAAATACAGGTCAAAAAATTGCAGTCCTATAACTGAACTAGAAATGTGTAGAAAAAAGTGAAAAATAGACTTAATGCCATTTTCATGTTAAAATCAACAATGTGAAGAAATGTCATATGCAAAACTCATACAGAGAAAAATCAATAATTTTTTTCCTTTCCTAATTGTCTTTTTGCATTTTCCAATTACAGTCACATAGTTCTGTTTGTAATTAGCAAATTTGGTAAACTCTTATTGAGGGTCAAAATTTTACACAGCCTCCATACTCCACAAATTTGACAGAACTGGACAATGCCTGGTTAACTTCTTTTTTTTCCTCTGAAGCCACTTTTTTTGATTCTTCTTATCAGCTTCCCACTGTACCAAGAGAAATCAGCAGTACCACTGATTCTGTTCCTTCTTGTTGCCCACTCTTTATATTCCAGTTTCTTTGATGGATTGCTGTTTTGGTTTTTGAAAAGTGAAGTAAACTTCACATCACAGGAAAAAAATTGTACAAGAAAAAAATTGTTGCAAGAAAAAATTAAAGTGACAGCTTAAAGAAATAAACAAACAAACAAACAAATAAATAATAAAGTCATTTAATCCTCACAGCTTTAGTGTTCTGCATATAACCTTAGCATGACACTGCTCCCATTGCCTGTCAAAGCAGAGTACTGCTATTGGATTATGCAGTTAATGCAGTTAGTGGTGGTGAAAGAAATTGCTCATTGTACAGCTGCTCTCATTAACATCCAGCTCATCAACATGAAATGCCTTATCCATTAAATACCGCTTTAGCTCTCTTTTGTCAAGAACAAGAACAGTTGCAACCTGGACAGAGAAGTAATTTGGCCTCAAACAAGTGACATCTCATGGACCTGGAGCAGTCTGACCCTGCAAAAGGTGGTGAAGGAAATGGGGGCCTGGAGAGACAGTGGAAAGGAAGTAAAGTCACAGAGTTGTCACTGAAAATCCCTAAGAATGCCAGGCATCACTTTTGCATACAGACACCCACAATTAAGCCCCTAGATAAAAAGTGAACGTGTGAGTTGGAAAACGAATAACATGACTGACTCTGTGGGATGGACCTAATCCATAAAACTAGAGGTAGTTGGAGGCATGAAGGAAAGAAAATTAAGGTCAATTGAGGGAGCTTGCACTTCAAGGGTGCTATTGTTCTCCACTAAAGAAATTCTGGACAACTAGCTCAGGTGCAGAGACATGGGTAATAAATGTAGAAGGAAGCATGACAGACTAATTATCAGTGCAGATACTTTTGTTCTATTTAGCAAAAGTGTTTGTGGCACTTTAATCAATGCAACTTTAAAAAGACAAGAGATCATCTGGAGATTTTTCTCACCCACTAAGGCACAAATGACGGGATTTACTCCTGTGATTAGTAATAGCATCAAGTATATTTAGCTCTTAAATCACACTCCCAAATAGATCTGAGCAGCAAGCAAACTTCCTACTAATAGTTTAAAAGTCTTTGTAGACTCCCATGCCTGTGTGATTTACACTGAAGAGGAGCGAGTCTTGCGGAGCATTCGCAGCCTTTGGCCTTGCAGAATGAACAATTACAAAGCAACAAAACACCTGTGAACCTACTTTCAGATTTTATCTCAATACATAACTGGATCTTCGTGCTTTTACTCACCCTTCCAAAAGGGAATGGTCCTTGTCTTAGGACAAGGCATCTGTGCCAGAGGAGAAGCCACTCAGATAATTTGTGATTATTCCATTTAAGGAAATCTGAACTACTCAAATGGCAAAAAAGGCTTCCTGAAAACAATATTAGGTGAGATAAAGAAACCAGTCCCCATTTATATTGAGTACTTGCTGTGTGCTTTGGAATTTTACCAAAGCTAGTTAAATGTCTTAATTGCTCACTAATTGTTTGCAAGAAGAAAATCAAAATGCCTGAGAGAAATTATTCATGACAAACCACTCACTCAGAGGTACAAGTTTCCTGTACAACACCTGAAGTGCTACACTAATAACTAATGTGCATCGGTACTTACATGTAAAATGTAAAATAATCACCTTGGTCTCCTGTATTCAAATGGAAAGCATTTCTAGAATGTGATATATTTTATTTTAAGCAGAATTTGTAGAAATAGATCAGGTGCCTTTTTTTCAGAGACATTCTCAGGTCTGTAATCTGTCACAAACATCTACACTGCAACCTTCTAATGTCCAAGGAGATGAACAACCCAGGAAGGGTATAGATTATTTTTTATTTTTCCTAAACATTCTGTACTAGTTCAATAGAACAATTCTAATTGCAAGCCAAATACATATATTTATATCAGCCTTAGACCCATTTAAATAATTTACATGGAAAAATCTCTTGTAACAAACTGTAGTTTGTTACCTCTTCAAACTCTCAAGACCACCTTGTTGGAATATTCTGTAGTTAAAACTGCAATGTCATGAACTGTCTCCCAAGCATCTTACCATAGGTCAGAACAGGAGGTAATATAATGGGTAAACAGGAAAAGAAAAGCAAAGAATTGATTTGGAACAGTCCACTGTGAGATCCAGGATCCGAATATCGCTGAATTACTGATATGGGTCAGAACCAACCCGATGTGAGTGTGTGTGTGCGTGTGGGAAGGGCTGTGCCTGGCCCTGCAGTCCATGGTAAGGGCTGCACACCAGGGCTGTGCTGAGGGCACAGGGCAGAGCTGAAGGCAAGGGCTGCTGCCCACGCAGAGCACAGGGCAGAGCTGCAGGCCCTGCAGGGCTGTCAGTCAGGGCTGAGCTGCCTGGTAGCCCACCCACACCACAGCCCTGCAGCCTGGGAGTGGTTATAGCACAGCTTGGTCTGGCCTGGAA
>NW_020955690.1:657271-669567 GCF_003031625.1 Empidonax traillii
CTGTGCCTGGCCCTGCAGTCCATGGTAAGGGCTGCACACCAGGGCTGTGCTGAGGGCACAGGGCAGAGCTGAAGGCAAGGGCTGCTGCCCACGCAGAGCACAGGGCAGAGCTGCAGGCCCTGCAGGGCTGTCAGTCAGGGCTGAGCTGCCTGGTAGCCCACCCACACCACAGCCCTGCAGCCTGGGAGTGGTTATAGCACAGCTTGGTCTGGCCTGGAAGGCACTGCCAGGATATCCTGTCTGGGAGGGAAAACTCTATAAATACAGGAGGGTCCATGTGCTCTCCCTGTCTCTCTCTTCTCCCTCTCCAGTTGGCACCATATGAATTACTGAATGTTGTCAGTAATAATTTTTTTTTTCTTTCCTTTCTCTCCTTCTCTCTTTCTTCTCTCTTTATCCCTTTTAATCTGTTTTCTTTTGCTTTTTTCCTTTTCTTGTGGGTAACTTAAAACTAATGAACTCTGTTTTACTAAAGCTGCTATCCGGGTTGTTTTAGTGGGTGTTTCCTGTTGAATGGGTCTTTGTGCTGAATGTTTCAGTGAAATAATTTTTTCTTGGTTGTAATTTAATCCAGTAGAAACTTTTTGCCAAAATCTCCTATTTTTCTCACTAAATTAAAAGGACTTTCTCTTAGACAAGAGTGTGTGACTCTTTCTCCAGACACTAATAAGGGATTATAACAAACCAAAAGGCTTTTTAAAAAGTCTTAAATAAAAATGTAACTGCTCTGAGCAGTTTGTAGCTTAATCCCGAGTGCAACAACCACCTAAAAGAAAATAAGAAATTTTTAATAGTTAAATATGTGAACTAGAACTTGCCCATGTAAATCATGTAATTATCTTAATGCTGTGCTTTTGCAACTTGCATCTCAAAAGCCTTGCAGAACATTTTTTTCACGGGGTGAGGGGGGAGAGAGAGGAAGAAAAGCGTAAAAAGTGCATTTTTGTATTTATTCTGTGTAAGAAATAGAAGCAACTTTCTATTTCCTTTGCCTTGTTTTCCTCTGCCTAAATTCACCCTGAGTATGATAAAATGTCATTGTAAAATGGAACAATATTATACAGTCAGAAAGTAAACATAGTAGTACAGGTTTTCAGCTTTTACAAACCACCCAACACAAATCATTTATCTGATTTAAGATTTACTATGTAATTATAACTTAATGCATTTAAAGAGGACAACGTGTTTAAACAGTCCACTTCAAATATGCTTAGTTTGCTTTCATTTAAAACATCTGAAATCTTCTGTTTTATCAAGAGAAGCGTGTACTATTTTCCATAACATTTCATACTTCTTCTTTCCTTTTTCCCTGTAACTTTAAATCTTCCAACACCCAAAGGAATCCATAAAAATAAGCAATTCAAGTTGACTCTTTCTATGCTGAATTTTCCACTTTTGCCTCCTCCAGACTGCAGTTTCCAAGAGGTGTCTGGAATGAGAGTAAGTACTTTTTTTAAAAATTTTGATGTGTATTCTGTTCCAAGCACTATTTCTAGGACAGATTCATGCATCAAAAATTCACAACAACAAGAGTATAAAATTGCCTTCGGATGACTATTTCTAGGGCACATTCAAGCATTAAATTTGTTCACCACAGTAAGAAAATTAAATTGCCTTGGAACTTAGCATTTAACTATTTTTAAAACCGTCCTGTTGAGGTGATGTGCAGTAATCCCCCTTTGTCTACAACAAAGTAAACTACATTAATTAAAAAATTTTCAGTTTCCAGTTATATTTCACTCTTAGCAACACTAAAACTGTGTCATTTTTTTTCTTTTCCATTTCAGGATTACTTTGAAAGTATAAACCTACGCATCTTTGGATTCCCAGACTTCTCTAAGTCACATGCATTTCTTGCATGTCTACTGAGCAAATATATTATGATCCAAAGCCCTTGAAAATCAACAAAAATCTTTCCATTGACTTTAGAGAGCTTCAGGTCAGCTAAAACTTACTAAATTTTTCGTAGAAGAATCCTAAGAATTCTGGGGAAAAAAAAAGTACAAATTATTAGAAATTCTCTGTTCTTCTTTTTTTAACCCAGAAGTAAAAAATGCCTCCCTACACAGTTGTCTGCAAATTAAGATATTCAAAAAGCACTTTCAGAACAGAAAAGTTTTAGAACTACAGAAAATGTAAGAACACTCATGACACAGCAGGGTGTATCAAAAGAGTTAGAAAGCAAAAAGCCATGTGCAGACTGCCTGTTGCAGATTAAAGGCAGTCTGAGAAACTAAAAAAAAAAAAAAAAAAAAAAAAAAAAAAAAAAAAAAAAAAAAAAAAAAAAAAAAAAAAAAAAAATCCAAAGAAGGAAGAAAGCAATGCAGTATAATAAGTTTTTACTACTTAAAGTTGTTTGACAAAATACTGAGATGATGAAATTGCTTCAAAACTTTCATTACATATTAGCACAAGGCAAACAGAATGTGTTAGATCTTACTCTTGCAACTACAACTGAGAATAAAGTAATGAAAAATGTGCATGAGACCACTAAAGCTAGAGACTCAAACCTCATATTCCATCTCACTTTGTGATGAATATTCATTTTCTGTGATCCAAATGATTTTAAATCATGTGCTGCTTAAAAATCTGTAATAGCAAGCTAAGCATAAAATGCAGAGGAGTATATAGTAATATAAATATGATTTTGCAAATAGTAAATTGAACTAGAACTCATAATTTTCCTGGTAATAAGTGTCCTGTTTTCATGTTTCCTTCTGATCCTGGACCAGATTTGCTAAGTGATGTCAACAGTACCTCAACTGCAATTTTGGGGAATCGGTTTGATGGAAATGTGGCGATGCCGACACTTTAGCCAGCTGTGCTATTACTGAGCCAAATATATATATACTATTAATAATTAGACCATTTATAAACCTCTATATTTTAGAAATCAGAGTATTTTTAAGATGCGATGTCTGAAAAACTAGTTTTCTAAAATGTGCAGAAGGCATGAATTTGAGGAATTATTCAGGAATCTTTTACTTTAAATGACTGCATCATTGAACCTGTATATGACTAGACCTTGAAATTCAGAGTCTTCAAAAGATGAAGTCCATTTGGGTGTTCCTTGCACCTTTTGTATTTACAGCGCTCTCCTTTTAACTATTTAAACTTCAAACTTCCTTTTTAATTTTGTCACTCACAATCTGTCCAGGCTTGTAATGAGGTGATAAATGCTACAGTGCTACTGGTTTCTAACATGCAGCTCTGTGCCAGACCTGTAACACCTAATTAGTAAAAACTTCTTATCTCAGTTTATGACACATTATAAAAAAATACAAGATAAT
Organism: Empidonax traillii; assembly: GCF_003031625.1. Taxonomy (NCBI): domain Eukaryota; kingdom Metazoa; phylum Chordata; class Aves; order Passeriformes; family Tyrannidae; genus Empidonax; species Empidonax traillii. The sequence continues at coordinate 660,562 of NW_020955690.1, forward strand.
CAACCATAACTTCTTATTCCCCACAGTCTCCTCCAAAAAGAAAGAAAAGTAGCTTAATACTGGGCTAAATGTCAAGTTCTCCCCTTTGTACAAAAACTGAATTATAAAACTGGTATCGGCACCACAGTTAGAACCCTGCCTCTGGCAAAAAATAACATTTCTGTTATTAATATTTCTTAATTCCTGTGGTACACAAACACAGGAACAGGGAATGGCTTTGCTGCCTGTCAGCCTCTCCCTTGCACTACCAGAAACATAGCCCCAGAGTTAGGATGAGCTTTGGGAGCTGCGCAGTAGCTCAGCTCTGGTTATCCTTCAACAATGCATAAACTAAAGAGCGAGACTTGCTGTGACCCACTGTATGCTCTCTGTGAGGGAAATAGGATTCTTGGAGAAAGGAAATTGTTTACTTTCAATCAGCAAGTCTCTGTTCCTCACTACCAGAAACACTGCTAGAACTGAAGCCATAACGTAATGACAAACCCTTTCTGAGAACTTCTAGTAGCACCTAAGTAGAATAAATTACTGTCAAAAATATCAGAATTGATCTTTCCACCTCTAGGGGAAGGAGTGTTCCCAAAAGCATAAAAAGAAACTGGAAAAGATGATCATTCACCAGAAATGGTTCCAAAGCCTCCAATGAAAGCAGTATTGGCCCCAAGAGAGGTCTATAAGGAAACAAACAGCATTGCTGCTCAGAGATGGGGAAAGGATGCAAAGCCCAAAGGTAAAAGAGGGAACCCAGGTGTCACTTAGGGCTGAGAGACTTGACTGCCTTAGCACGGAGCCTTGGAAATCCCGTCTTAACCACTGCTAAAACATAAATGTTAAAGGTTAACGCTGAAAAAGCATCAAAATCCATTTCAGACCCAAACATTCACAGCTAATTCACAGTTAGCTAATTCTGCTAATTCCCAGTGCATCTCCCTTGATAGTGCTGAGCTTTGCTGACCTCTGATTCTTACTGGGATTCAGGAATAACATCATCCTCTGCATAAAACTCCGGAGGACTTCAATCCCATGAGTGTTCTGAGACTAAGTTCAATCCAGTATGTGTTCTGAGACTAAATTTAACACTTATGCCAAACCTGGGCAAACCATAAAGCAACACCAGCTACCTCCTTCCCCTTGAGTGACCATGGAGCTGCATCCCAGCTGGGAAGAAATAGAAGGGGCTTATGTCAGAGGAAAACACAAAAAAAGCAGGAAACACACTTCTGTTATGTTCAAGACATGTTTCATTTGCTTTCAAATCGAGGAAATAGGTCTCTGTTTCCAGGAGAGCAGCCACTGTGCTTTACAGACTCAGATCTTCTGCTGAATGCACTGGGAGATACTCGTTATAAATTACTATGGTTTTGTTTATTCTATTTCTATGTTGATAGAAAAAACCTATTTCACATGCATGACATCAAAATTGGATACATAAATTCAGGAAATAGTTAAATTAGAGAGTAAAGATTAAATTAATTTCAATAACAGCAATAAAACTGATGTTGTTGAGTATTTGCAGATTGTGATTGTCAGCAAGAAGTTGGATAGATTTCCTGATTTGCTCTTTATTGAAGCAAAATTGATACTAATTTGATGAATACAGAAATACTGACTTGGGCTTTCTCTATTCCTTATTTAGGAATAGAGAAATATGAAAAGTATGCCACCAATGCATGACAGCCTTTGTGTACAGCTCCCTTCCGTTTACCTTTATTACCTCAAAATGAGACAAATATGAACACAAGTGTTAGGAAACCTGAATATGGAAAACTAGAAGTCCTGACCTGACAAACGAATTTCAGTTATTCTATGTGATCGAATATTCTTTTATCTCTATTTGCTGTATTTCCCTAAGCATGTATAGAAATAATTCTGGAAAACGTACATCTTTACATACTGTTTTCCCTAGAGGCACTGGTATGGATTTTTTTAATATTTTGTTTTTAATAGGGCCAATTATATGAGAATATCAGAGAAATGGAGGAGTTTATCTCAAAATAAAATTGAGTCACAGGATACAAGATTTGGCGTTTCTAGTATAGCTACTGAGTGATGTTCATAAACACATCAGTCCTGATGAGCATTACTGCAAGATCCTTCACAAACATTCCTTTCTCTTCATGATCATGGGTGTTCATGATTCAGCTGGGGAGGGAAAAAAAAAAAAAAAAAAAAAAAAAGTTACTTCTCAGAGGAAGGAAGTGTCAGATTTATTGAGGTTTTAATTTTTTTTTTTGGTCTGGTTTTTCAGTGTTACCAGAAGGAATGGCCATACCAATAAGGAGACCCAAGACTAATTTCCTCATATGAAACATCATCCACTGACAGCACACTCCACACCTTATGGCTTTGAAGTACCACTGGTTCTTACAGAAGTGTTATTAAAACTCTAGCAAATATAACTTTTTAGGTTCTTCCATGAATTGCAGCAGTGACCACACCAACACAATAGGTGAAGCACCCTCAGGTCACACTAAAGTTCCTTTCTACGTGATTTGGCTTGGGAAATATTTTCATAAAAGGTAACAAGGTGCCTGGTGCATTCAAAGCAACAATGACAATAGGTTTATCTTCATCTGAACTTGTTCCAGCTGTTAAAGAAGGAACAATACAGCTCATGCTTGTACGGGATTACTCTTCAATCCAACCAGTTTCCAAGATTTTTGCATTCACCTGTGCTTATTCCTGAAAGAACAAATTATACATAAGATATATATGTTCTGTAGAGTTTAATTGGAAACACAGAGTGTGAAAACAGACATGAGAAAGAATGCTTAATTATTTAACAGCATTCAAATAACTAAGTTACTCAGGCTCAGTAGTAGTTGGAGTGTGGTACAGCTGGTGCTTTGAGAGGTTTTAGCATCCTTTGAATTTTTTATTCCATATAAATTGAAAGACATGATATGCATATTTTAGCTCATATTTTCAACTACTTTTCAGCAGATAATATGGCTAAAGCTCAGCAGCCAGCTTAGGAGAAAAGGAAATGGGGTCTCTGTGAAGTTAATTTGCTAGAAAGCAAACAGCACAGTCCTGTAGTTCCTCATAACCCTCAGCTGTCCCTGCCTTCCCAGGAAGATGGAAGAGCTCAGTGTGGAGGATGGCTGGCAGTTTGCAGTGCTGAGTCCATGATGTGCAAATCTGCCTAATTTCTGAGAAATTATGTGCTAAATATTTTTAGCCCCAGTTGGAAAAACCACAGTGGAGAACACTACCAATATTCATGAATGTAAATGCTTGAATTTTTAGTTGATTGAACCTGTCATCCATACAGGCACACAGGAGCCAGTCATTACTAGAGATTAAACCCAGAAATGTTAGGACTGAAAGATCAGACTTCCATTGTATCGAGTGAAAAATTGATCACCAAAATGGAATAATTAGTTTTTTCAGTTGCTGGAAACAGGTCCTGGAGGCGCAGTTGAGATAGCAATTTCTGCTTTGTTTTTCAGAAGACGACGTCTAAAGAAAATTAAGCATTGACCATAAAATTGGTTTTACATAGACTACAACACAGTTACCTGAAGGAAACTTTTAAGCTCTTACAACCTGAACCAGACACAAACTCAGAATCTGAAAGGAAGGATCCTTCACTGGGACCAGACACACACACACACCTGGGGCTTTAACAAAGATAGAATGAATGGTGGTGAATGCAAAAGTAGCAGTTAACTCACTGCAACTACCCTGCTGTTTTCTGCTCTATTTACATTGTGTGTAATTACTTAGTTGTATTACTTGGGCATCTACAGATGTGCAGACATTAAATGACTTATTCATTCTTCTCAAAATGAAAGTTATAATTACGCATCAAAAATGAAAGTCACAACTATAAATCGCTTTCACTTTGTTGTCCTTTATTCTATGTCATTACTCATTTTTTCCACATGCATTATTCTGTCTAATCCTGTATAGGAAAATAAGGTGTATATATATGGAATCATACATATCTTAACAGTAACTATTTTATTTACATAGACAAATGCAACCATGATTGCTGTCCATATGGATTTACACAAAGCTAATATGAATAGAAAATACACTGTCTATACTTTGAAAATAGAGATTGTTTAAAAATTTATAAGCTTTGTGATCCTCAGCTGCTTTTCCATGATTATGTCATCTGTAATTCAAACTGAAGGTATTGTAAATTACTATAGATCAAAACCTTGGGGTGTTTTTTTTTAAACTATGTATCAAAGGCAATCATCTACCAGTGATGTAGAATAAACTGTTAGTAAAATATACTAGGGTCTAAGTTTTATTCAGGAAGCTGCCCTGAGGCTAAGTTTGAATGAGCAACCTTGGTCTCTTTAAGGAATTCTCTTACTTGACAGAAAACAGAAAGTGGAGATGAAAAAGTCAGAAAAAATCACTTGCAAAGTGATGAGCAATGGAAGCTCCATGACTTTTTTGTATTTTGACTACTCCCAATTTCACTGTAATGTCATAAAATAGAGGAAAATGTGTATTCTTTTGAAATCATTACCAAATTCATTGAGTCATTAGGGACCAGGTAGATCTCTTGCATGGAAATGCTCCATTTTGTGCATCAGACAAGTAGCTCCAGGACCACAGTTTCTGAAGTAGGTATTATGCTGGCACTGAGCAGGAAATTACTTTTTTCTCTTATGACCAACAGTTCAGATGAAATTTTCTGAACTGATAAAATAAGTGCATTTTCAGTTTGAATTACTCATAATATTCTACTGACATCAAAATAATCCTGTTCAGTGTTATGGAGTTTTGTGAGTATTACAGTTCTCATCAAATTTCTAAGTATCATGCACTTAAATTCTGTTTCAGATAACATAATCAAAACCTTCACCGAAACAAGGCAAGCACGTATTATAAAAATCACTGTTTTCAAAAGCACTTCTTGAGAACCTAACTAAAACAAGCACTTTCTCATGAAAGGTTTCTATTTCGCTAAATCACCTCTCTCAACAACACAAATGTCTCACAATATTGAGAGGGCTTTTTTTTTTTTTTTTTATGAAACCTACCTTTCCACTTTCTACTAATGCATCTCTTTAACAAACAATGGTAATTTTACATGTTTTTAGACTTGTGTCTGAAATGACAACATGTACCAAGGCTCCCTCTATTGCAGTGTCTGGCTTTGAAGGGTTCTGGGATGTTGCTACCTTATAATACACACCAAGTGAATTACTAGAAAAATGGACTGTAGTTTTAAATGTTTAACACGTCTGTAGGACAGAGATAGGGTGGGTTTGTACCAGTTTAGAGATAAATCTCACTTGTTGGTGGGTCATTTTCTAATTAAACGGCAAAGATCTATCTCTTCTGATCTGCTCTTTATTTTCTTTGTCACAACTCTCTTTCATAACTTCTTTCACAGAAAATTAGACATTTCTGGGTAAAGCAGTATGTCCCACAGGGGCATCTAAAAAGTGCTGCCACTTTGTTTGTGACTAATAAATAAAAAACCCCTCCAAATCCTTCTTCTCACCAGACTAACGGAAGTTGTCTTCCACATTTCCATTTGTTGCTTTTCATTGCTCTCCACACTTAGAATCCCTGTCTTTGCCAGTGTGAAATTATCAACTCAAGCAGTGCTGGGAAAGCAAATGGCACTCCTGCCTATGTCTGACTGACCTGATACTCCAGATTCCACTCCAGAATTGCAATTTTTCAGTGCTATTTATACATTACTTTTTTTTTTTTTTTTTCTCTGAAATACTGAGGATACCTTTGCCAGAGGTAGGAGGTAGGATTTGAGGAGTAAGAGTCATTCAGGAGCTGACTCTTGTTCACCTCTTGACCTCTTTTAAAAAAACCAAACATGATTAAAGACTTTTTTTACTCCCATTGGAGTTAAAATAAATTATTATAATGAAAGATCAATGTCCTTTTCAAAAATATAAAGAATAATGACTTCACAGAGTTCATAGTCAGTCTTGTGTGGTTGATTTCCTCCTTGAAGGCATATTTCATTTAAATAGTTTCCTAAAAGTTGGTTAATGTAAGATAGGATCTATATGTAACATATCAGTCCTTAGCGCTATTCAAAAACAAGACAATAAAATTTACAATTAAAAACAATAAGTAAATATTTATAATGTTTTTTTCATGCTTATTTCTTATACCAATCTTCTCAGTCACCATTTCTGTTCCATTACATAGCACTATATTTTACCATTACCAATCACTGAACAAAGTTTCTTCCATGCCAGACAGTTTCCGTTTAATAGGACAGAACTGTTTGCTAAGGAGGGCGAGTTACGAGGAAAACGAAACTCCTCCCTCTAAGCAATTGTAAATCTGAAATTAAGTGTCTCCAGTGGAGAATATGTGGAGAAAGAAAAAATAACTGCCCTTTATTAAAGAATATATGTGTATAGGTAACACAACAAAAGAACAAAAAACGAACAAAAAAAAAAAAAAAAACCTCATCCCACGAGTTCCTCATTCCTTTCCGCTGAGGAAGAAAAAAAGAATACCAAAACCTGAGTTCTCGCTACCTTACAACCCTGGCCTCGGCTAGAGGGAAACAAAAGAGTCCTGCCTCTTGCTCAGAGGGATTGTTTAGCATGTGAACAAGACAATCATTAAGTTTTAAGCCAAACAATCATCAAAACCTGAAAAACTCACCTCCACCCCAGCCAAGCAGTTGGTGTGAAAAAATTTACAGGAAGTTAATGAAAAAAGGAAGAAAACCTATGACACCAAGAAAGATGCAGACAAAAATCGCTACAAAACCGACCAACCAAAGAAACCAACCAACCAAAAAAAAAAACCAACAAACATCCACACAAAAAAAAGCCAAACTACCTTAAAACTGAGTTTAGCACAGAGCAAGTCATTTCAGTGACTTTCTCTCCATCAGGAAAGGAGCAGACCTCATAAATTTTTAACAGCAGTTTCTGGAGAATTATTAAAGACTCAGCTACCAGTCTTCACCTGGTTGTAAATTTGATCTTCCATTCCCAAACATCTGTGATGACCTTCTGGCATGGAAAGCAGACTATGTCACTTGGAGCTTTCTCTGCAGGTCTTCTGATATGAAGAACTGAGGACCTGATGAGGAAAAATCATAGAATTGCAGAATCAGTGAAAGGTTTGAGTTGGAAGAGACCTTAAAGCTCATCCAGTTCCAAACCTTTGCCATGGGCAAGGACGCCTTCCACTAGACCAGGTTGTTTGGCTTTGATTCTCTTATCCAGGATGGGGATAAATGTACTGGGTTTTTATAAAATGATAATGTAAATGTCCCCTTCACTTGCATCACCTCTGCAACTGCTGCTGCCAAAGGTATCACCATTCAGACTTGGAGCTGGAGACTTCTGCAAGCAGCAGAGAATTCCTCATGGACTAGCATGTCCACCTGAGAAGGTGAGTCAGCACTCATCAACTGCTCTGCATGTTTGCATGAAGAAGTGTGAAGTAAACTGTCACTGTGAATTTAGCAACTGAAGTATGGACACAATTCACTGTCTGTGCATCTGCTTCAGTGTCCCAGGAAAACACAACACTATGAAATACAGCAGAACAACAACTTGCAAAGTACAAACATGAGATTTACAAGATTTCCAACAAAATTCTGTTACAGCAAAAAAGTGTCAGGGAGGACAGGAAATGCATCCAAACTTCGGAAAATCACCAAAGGCCTAATGAAAGAAAAGAAGAGGGAGAACAATGAGAAGTTACTATTGCCATGTTTCAGGTCAGCACTAGGAAATTTACCAGTCTCAGATATCAAGCAGTCCAAGGGCTTTCTGAATAAAGAATGAGTTATAGAAGTTTGATCCTGCCCATCTCAGAGATCTTCAGATTGCAACACATTCATTTTGTGTTCATCTGAGAGTAACTTTTCTTGTGAAAAGGCAAAACGGTCAAATGAACTATTCATTCCACTTCACCACAGAATGTCTGCTTCCTGTAGCCATTTCCAACATTCTCTTCCACAGCTTTTGCTTTGTAAAGGTCAAATGACTGTGCAGACATTTGTCCTGTGGAAAATAGCCAAAGTATATCCATGCAGCTAGTTAGTATTAATTTACTGTAAGCATGTTATTCATTCTTCACCTTTTCAAGTGGTACGTGCTTGTGAGGTGGCTGAATAGGATTAGCCCAGCATGTGTGAATAGATTTTCATAATTAATACAGTATTTGAATTCCTAATCCTGTATGGTTTGGTGCTCAAAAAATTCTTAAGGCATTTATGAAGAACAGTCTTGCAAGACTTCAAGAGATACATAAGAGCTACACTTCTAAGAAATGGACAGAGAGGTACTTCTTTTAGAGGTAACCGGAAGTATAAAATCATGGAATCATAGAATCATAGAATCATAGAATCATAGAATCATAGAATAGATTGGGTTGGAAAAGACCTCCAAGATCATCAAGTCCAACCCCTGATCCAACTCCAATTACTATATCATGGCACTAAGGGCCACATCCAATCTCTGCTTAAAAACCTCCAGGGATGGTGAATCCACCATCTCTCTGGGTAGGCCGTTCCAATGCCTGATTACCCTCTCCATAAAGAATTTCTTCCTAACATCTAACCTAAACCTCCCCTGGCAGAGCTTGAGCCCATGTCCTCTTGTCCTATTGTCGGTTGCCTGGGAGAAGAGACCAACCCCCACCTGGCTATAACCTCCCTTCAGGTAGTTGAAGAGAGTGATGAGGTCACCTCTAAGCCTTTTCTTCTCCAGACTAAACAACCCCAGCTCCCTCAGCCTCTCCTCATAGGACTTGTGCTCAAGTCCCTTCACCAGCCTTGTTGCTCTTCTCTGGACCCGCTCCAGCACCTCAATATCCTTCCTGAACTGAGGGGCCCAGAGCTGAACACAGTACTCAAGGTGTGGCCTCACCAACGCAGAGTACAGGGGAAGGATCACTTCCCTGCTCCTGCTGGCCACACTGTTCTTGATGCAGGCCAGGATGCCATTGGCCTTCTTGGCCACCTGGGCACACTGCTGGCTCATGTTCAGCCTCCTGTCAATCAGCACCCCCAGATCCCTTTCTGCCTGGCTGCTCTCC
>NW_020955690.1:669880-670985 GCF_003031625.1 Empidonax traillii
ACCTGGGCACACTGCTGGCTCATGTTCAGCCTCCTGTCAATCAGCACCCCCAGATCCCTTTCTGCCTGGCTGCTCTCCAGCCACTCTGTGCCCAGCCTGTAGCGCTGCAGGGGGTTGTTGTGGCCAAAGTGCAGGACCCGGCACTTGGCCTTGTTGAACTTCATCCCATTGGAGTCAGCCCATCTCTCCGGTCTATCCAGGTCCCTCTGCAGAGCCCTCCTGCCTTCCGGTAGGTCGACACTCCCTCCCAACTTAGTGTCATCTGCAAATTTGCTGATGATGGACTCAATCCCCTCATCTAAATCATTGATAAAGATTTTGAAAAGGACTGGGCCCAGCAGTGATCCCTGGGGGACACCACTGGTGACCGGCTGCCAGCTGGATGCAGCCCCATTCACCAGCACTCTCTGGGCCCAGCCCTCCAGCCAGTTCCTGACCCAGCACAGAGTGCCCCTGTCCAAGCCATGGGCTGCAGCTTTTCCAGGAGTATATTATGGGAGACAGTGTCAAAGGCTTTGCTGAAGTCCAGATAGACCACATCCACAGCCTTTCCCTCATCCACCAGGTGGGTCACCTGATCGTAAAAGGTGATCAGGTTGGTCAAACAGGATCTGCCCCTCCTAAACCCATGTTGGCTGGGTCTGATCCCTTGTCCATCCTGTAGGTGTCGTGTGATTGCACACAGGATGATCTGCTCCATAACTCTGCCAGGCACTGAGGTCAGGCTGGCAGGCCTGTAGTTACTAGGGTCAGCCTTGCATCCTTTTTTATGATTGGGGTGATATTTGCCAACTTCCAATCATATGGGACCTCCCCAGTGAGCCAGGACTGTTGGTAAATGATGGAGAGCGGCTTGGCAAGCTCTTCTGCCAGCTCCCTCATCACCCTAGGATGGATCCCGTCTGGTCCCATAGATTTGTGAGGATCCAGATGATTCAGTAAGTCACCAACTATTTCCTCCCAGAATACAAGGGGGCTATTTGGTTTCCTATCTCTGTCTACCAGCTCCAGAGGCCAGTTGCCTTGAGGGCCACCTGTCTTACTGGTAAAAACTGAGGCAAAGTAGGTGTTAAGTACCTCAGCCTTCTCCTCATCTCTATTAACT
>NW_020955690.1:672488-674149 GCF_003031625.1 Empidonax traillii
GTGCTTTAAAGTCTTTTTTAATTGTCCTGGCACTTCTTTGATTAATGTCCTCACTGCCAGCCTGGACTACCACCAGTGGATAATAGTCTGAGGGCTGAATTAACTCAGGAAGTCTCTTACTAATATCCCTCACCCTGGCCCCAGGAAGGCAGCATACTTCTCTCTGGGATGGGTCTGGGCAACATATAGTGTCGGAGTTGGTTAGAAAAGGGCAGCCAGCCAGCTCAGCGTGGGGTAGACAAAGCTGAATCAAACTTTATTAAAATGGAGGAACTTTATAGGGATTGGGGAGGAAGGTTCAGGAATTTGGGAGGAGCATGCTAATCCTCCAACCAGGATTGGGTATGGGAAAATACATAAACATAGGGAATATATACATATGCATAACGGGGATAGACAGCAACAAGGAAAACAGGGATTGGTTGAGCTGCTGCAGGTCCACGAACTGTCCAATGGCAGCTGACACCAGTTCTTGAGCATGATGACAGCTCGAGCTGCAGCTCAGGGACAACATTACATCCAAAAATCCTTTACAGCACAAGTTGTTTTACCACCATGATTATACTCTCTATAATCATGAAAACCACTTCCAACATATCACCCTTTCTTGTTTTAAAACTTAAATTGAAAGAATATTTTATATATTACATTAGTCAACATTAATGATAAATCAAGGAAGAAATTATTGTGATTTAAATTAGATGAAATACATTACAATAATTATATAGAATATTACATTAGAAGTTAGATTACAAAATATAAGACACATATAAATGCATATGAAAATATATAATGTGTAATTAAAGATTTTTATAGTCAAATGATGATAACACGTAAGAGGAATTAGTTAATAAATAAGAGAGGAAATTATAAGGAATAGTAATAATAGGAATTAAAGAATGAATAGGAATTAAATTACAATTTTTGGGTGGTGTTATGAAGGGGTGATTTTGAGGGTGTTACAATTTGATTTAATTGATATTGTTTTGTAAGAGAATATTTTTATTTGGAATAAATAATGATGACATTCGGATGGTGGAGTGTGTGTATTATGATTTTTGGTGTTAAACATTATATTTTGATAACTGGGGAAAACCGGAATTTGGATTAAAAGGTGTAACAAGAACCTGTAAAAAAGCATTGTAGATAGAGAAAGTTAAAAGGAACAATATGGATGTTTCCATATTTTTTACTCTCCTCTCTCCTTTCCACAAGAGGGAGTAGAATGTGAAATAAAAAGCTTAACAAAGGCATTAATAATTTCTATAAAGAGAAATAATTTTTCCATTACAAAGAATAACAATATTTAGTTTAACAATACAGGGAATAGAAATCATAAAATATTTAATCTTATTACAATTATTTACCATATAATATAGAAAATAAGAATTGAATAAGAAAGTCAGAAATAAAACTCTATACCAAAATGATTATTTACATAGAAATCAATATACAAGAAGTGAGTATTTAATTATAAGAAATTCAATAGAGACATTAATAATAAAATAATATTTGTAAAGGAGAAATCTTTAAGTTGGATGACACCTGAGACCCGTGTTTAGGGTTAGGAGGGTTTAGGAATACGGAATAGGGAAGGGGAACCCCAGCGCAGAGGCCTTCTTTACCCCGCTGCAGTCCATTGTCTTTAGAGAGCAATAGAA
>NW_020955690.1:675742-680833 GCF_003031625.1 Empidonax traillii
GATACTGCACGACTGTCCCCATTAAAAATAGCCATTGCAATCGCAGATCCAATTTTCGCCCATTCCATGTAGGTTAGAATTTCTGGAATAGGACCGATGTTTTTGTAGATCCATTTAGCTAAAGATTTTAGAGAGCTTTTGTCCAAAGGAAGGTTTTTTCTTCTAATTAAAGCTTTCAGATGGTGATACGTTTTAAGCTTGTCCCCTGAACAGGAAGCTCCCATTGTTGCCGTTTCTATTTTTATATTTTTTCTGTAGTTTTGCGATTTTTATTTTATTTTTTCTTTGTTAATAAGGGGTTTTGGAGACGGGGAAGGAAGGGAAGGGATGTCCTCCGCGCTCACCTCTCCCGGCGATCGATCCAGCGATGCAGGGATGGCGGGGCTTCTCCCAGAGCCCAAAGCACGGAGGGAGCCGCCGTTTCCGCAGGGCGTCCCTTTTACCCTGCGGTTGATGCCCAGGGAGCGATCCCGTGGTTCACAGCTAAAACGCGGTGCCCACTGGAGAACCTCACGGCTGGGTTGACATTTGACACGGCTCGGAAAAGTGGGAAGGGAGCGATCCAGCTGCGGAGTTTGTCATCCCACGTTGCGGCGCCACTTGTCGGAGTTGGTTAGAAAAGGGCAGCCAGCCAGCTCAGCGTGGGGTAGACAAAGCTGAATCAAACTTTATTAAAATGGAGGAACTTTATAGGGATTGGGGAGGAAGGTTCAGGAATTTGGGAGGAGCATGCTAATCCTCCAACCAGGATTGGGTATGGGAAAATACATAAACATAGGGAATATATACATATGCATAACGGGGATAGACAGCAACAAGGAAAACAGGGATTGGTTGAGCTGCTGCGGCTCCACGAACTGTCCAATGGCAGCTGACACCAGTTCTTGAGCATGATGACAGCTCGAGCTGCAGCTCAGGGACAACATTACATCCAAAAATCCTTTACAGCACAAGTTGTTTTACCACCATGATTATACTCTCTATAATCATGAAAACCACTTCCAACAATATAGGGCCCTCAGTTCCCCTCAGAAGGGAGTCACCGACTACAACTACCCTTATTTTTTTTTTTTTATACCTGTGGTTGTAATCTGTCTTTTAGACAGGGCCGAACCAGGAGGCTCTCCAGAGAGATCTTCTTGGCTGTCCTCTACCTGACTGTCTGGGTCCAGGGTCTCATATCTATTCTTCAAGGGCACCCTGGGGGGTGATGGGGGTCAAGAGAGAGTTCTTTTACCTCTCCCACTAGGGACTTGTTTCCATTGCCCCCCATCAATGGGAAGTCCTTGCTTTAGTTAGAAGAAAGTATCACATATTAGGCAGATCAACTCTTTAAAGCCTGGCCTATTGTCTATCTTAGCGACATGGTAGAAATAAAAAATTGGACACAGACTATATTCTAACATTAAAAAAAAAAAAAAAAAAAGCGGTTCTAAATATTTTGCATTACAAATTTCATGGCTATACTTTATTTTTATTAGATTAGTGAACAGGATTATCAAATAGTCAAAATATAGAGTTTCATGAAGAACTAAATCAAAGCAGATGAGAAACCTCAACTCTGAATGCTGTGTTATTGTCATATTCCTAATGGTGTCCAAGATATGATGAGGGTATCTGAGCTACCTCCCTTAAAAATGGTACCATCAGAGGATGTCATACACTTTAATGTAGTGCTTTTCAGCTTTAACATACACTTATTTCTAATTATTACAGTGATACCTAGAACTGCTAATGACTCAAGTGAGGTACTGAGTGATAGCTTGTCTAACTGAGGGATTTACCTCACAGTAAGAGGCTCCTTGCAATTTCTTTGTTCTTTTGTTACTAAGCTCAACCTACAAAGTGTTCAGCTTCTACTTCAAAACAGGTTATTTCTTCCATTTAGTTGTGGAGTGTCCCTTTGAAATATGTTTTTACTATTATAACCGTGTATCTGGATTTTTATGCTGTTTTATGACTATAAGTGCTTTTTTGGAAGGTTATACTCTTCTGAGCTTAGAATAAAATATTTAAAGAAGAACACAACTCTTATAAAAATCCAGTGATTTCTCTCTCACAATACACAGTTCCCACCTTTTGAGGCAAAAACTGCTAATTGAGGCAACCAGCTGTGGAGCTGAAAGTGCTGCAGATGGATTAATCAACTCCTGTACTAATGAGCAATTTACCTGCAAGAACATCTCTGCTATGAGGAAAAACTGAGAGAATTGGGGTTGTTCAGCTTGGAGAGGAGAAGCTTCAGGGTGACCTAATTTTGGCTTTCCAGTACCTGAAGGAGCTACAAGAATGATGAAGAGAGGCTATTTACAAGGGCCTGGAGTGACAGTGACTTCACAGTGGCAGAGGGCAGGGCAAGATCAGATATTAGAAAGAAATTCTTCCTTGTGAGGGTGGTGACGCCTGGGTAGCCCATCCCTGGATTGTCCAAGGCCATGTTGGATGGGGTTTGGAGCAACCTGGGATAGTGGAAGGTGTCCCTCCCCATGGCAGAGGGGTGGATATAGATATCTTTAAGGTCCCTTCCAACCCAAACCATTCTATGGTTCTATAATTTTATGAACTCTGTCAAGAACAACTCTTCTTCAGCTGTAGCAGAAAGTAAGAATAGGCCTAAGATCACAAATAAGCATCATGGAAAACATAACTCCGCAAAAGTCTTCAGGATTTACTGACCACACACAGAGTTTTACTGAAAGCTTCTATCTCTCTTTTGAGGTACATGCTCAAAGCCACCTGAAAAAATCTGCAGGAACTTGTTACTGCACTGAAGTTACTACCCTGCTACGTGTTCCACACTGGCTATAGAACCAAAGAACAGTTTCGGTTGGACAGGGCCTTAAGGCTCATCCAGTTCCATCCCCATGCCATGGGCAGGGGACATCTTCCATTAGACCAGGTTGCTCATGGCCCTATCTCATAGCTACTTCTATGACCTAGAGTTGTCTAGACATTCCTTAAGAAAATGCTATTTATTTTGAAAACAAAAGAATAAAAAGAAAATATAGTCTTCAACTGTTTTGAAACAGCTGATGGTCAATATTAATTTAGTGTGAGACCTGGCAGAGCAGGTAATAAATTTCACAACCTGGAAGGGGCGTTTATCTGCTTCATTCCAACAACCAGCTGAATATCACAGAGTACACAGATCTGTGCACAATATTGTGGGATAACATGGAAAAATTCACCATGTGGGTAGGAATCTGACTGTTGAAAGTAGCACACTAGGATGGGCAAGAATATAGAGATTTATAGTGTTAATGCTTTGTGCCATCTTAATGCTTTGTCAAACTAAGTATTTCATTGAATATTTTGTTTGTAGGACACAAAAAAAAAATTTCAAGATATGGTGTACACAATTCTGGGAGATTATAGAGTAGGTAGTTGTGAACTCCACAGTTTAAGGCAAATGAACAAGAACTGTGTGCTCCACTGTGTGCCAAAACCATGATAGCAAAGGGAAGCACTGCAGGAGTTGGGGAAAAAATTTTGGAGACTTTCAGAATGGACTGAACAGTCCCATTCTGAAACAAACATGACTCACCAAGTCCTGCCACAGGGGACATATTGGATTCATGTTTTACCTACTAGTCTGAGTGTTCTGCAGTGAATGACAGCTCCAGTGAATGACCTGTCTAAAGCCTGCTGGACTGTGGGGATGTGCTCAGTTGTTTACAGATGCCATGCATATTTCCCCCCCCACCACCACCAAGTAAGCTCTGTACATCTATATCAATTCCAAGCAAAATTCTGGATGCCAAGTCACCATACGGTACGTGTCAGCATTCATTAAACACGCTCCATACACTCATTAATTTTACATGGCTGTGGTTTCACTGCTGGGGAAATATAAATGGCAGCACATAGCATTGCCCTGTAGGGAAGCAAGAGAAATACTGCATATTTCAGTAATGCAAGATTCGTTTCTCTTGCCTTCATAGACTTCTTTGCAAGTTTTTGCTGTATGGGTAGTTTCTGTGCCACTTCTTATTTGCCTAAGGCACTCCTCTATAGGCACGATTTTTTACACCCAACTTATAAATCTGTGAATTTTAAAAACAATGAAAGATAGGCTTTCATGGCAGGGAAACACTTTTGCCAAAAATAAACCCCCTTAATATTTAAAAAAAACAACAGCAAAATCATTCTTCCCTACGGATCAGTCTGTAGGGTGTAGAGAAAGGCTCATACAGCATTTCAGTTCTAAAGCTTGTGTACTCTCAGTTCAAATGCCCTATTACAGGTCTGGAGCAACAGGATCAAACTGGTGTTGGATGAAAACTCTACTTGATTTGTAAAGATAAAAGAAACATAACTCCCACAGGCAGCTGTTTTTAATGTGGGAAGAAGTTGCAGCAGCTGAGTTTCTGCAGCAAATTGATGTTCCCAGAGATGAAAAGCAATCAGGGCTGGTGAAGCACAAGGTTAATCTGATTTCAGGGGAACATCAAGAGGAGAGGTTGAGGTAAACCTGCTGCTCTGATGAAGCACTTTTCTTGCTATAGCAGTTTGTTATAGCCTTCATCTGCCTCTGCATTTTTCTGCCCATTTTTCCACAGTATTCACTTAAGATTCCTTCACCAGCAAAACTCCAACCATGAAGACTCCATACTTTGCACATCCCATGGTCACAGAAGGTATAGATTGACTAGGGACCAAATATTTTCCTTTTTCTATCTCACCAGTTTCTGGATATTCGGCAGCATCCAGCTCCCTTACAAGTATCCTGGAGTTTCAGAGGGTTTCATTTGTCTTGTGTTTTTTTTTTTAATAACATCCTGTTTTTTCTTGTAAATTTTGATCTTGTTATATACAGTATATCTATCATTCCCAGATGTGAACAAAACTAGTTTAGGCACACATGATATGACAGACTGTGCTTTCCACTTCATCGTGAAAAACCAAAAACACATCACTGTAAACAAACAAACAAAAGTAAAACCTACCAGCAACAGACCAACGATTATCAATAATCTTTTCAAAGCATGATGTGGGTGAGCATAGAAGCTTAACTTAAATGAACAACTCCATTTTTATTCATAGTCCTAACTTAAAAAAAAAAAAAAAAAAAAAAAAAAAAAAAAAAAAAAA
>NW_020955690.1:681149-692339 GCF_003031625.1 Empidonax traillii
AAAAAAAAAAAAAAAAAAAAAAAAAAAAAAAAAAAAAAAAAAAAAAAAAAAAAAAAAAAAAAAAAAAAAAAAAAAAAAAAAAAAAAAAAAAAAAAAAAAAAAAAAAAAAAAAAAAACACAAAACAAACAAAACACACACACACATAAAACAACAAACAAACAAACCACTCTCCCTAGACTAGGTGATCAAACAACATAAGGACTACATGATCTTTGATAGCTAAGAGAAGCCAGTGCCATAGATGCTGCTTCAGGAACAGCTGTTAAAGTAGCATATCATCCACTAGCAGAAATAAAAGGTTGAATATACTTTAATTACTTCCAAACCTCTGGCCAAAACTAATGCCATGTTGGTATATAGCTTTTGCCACAAATTCAGCATTGATAAATTTTGCTAATCCACCCCTCTTGTTGAAGAAATATGTTGAACAAAGAGGGAAGAAACCATTCTCAGGTGCTCCCCTCTCTCCAGGGTAGGAGGTTCATCAGTTCTCCCAAAGTATTCCTACCAGAGGATAGTCTTGTCTATACTTCAAGGTGCACTGACAAGTCTAGTACACTTAAGAACTAGGCTGCACCCCTCTCTCTGCTCTGAATCCAGGTATTAGATCCCAAATCTGTGAGAAATTATGAAAACAGTTTTCTGTTTCACTTTGCTGTTATAGAGGATAAAATAGCACAGTTCACTGTTTGAATGCAGCAAGACAACTTGATTCCTGAATTCCACTTGAGGATTCCTGAATATCCCTTGAGGATCTGCTAAAAGTTCACACAGTACCTTAAGGATACACTGCAATTAATTTTAAATACAAGGTGAGAAAACTCTGTTTGCATCTGGTTATTAGAAAGGAGTACATTCCAGATTTTTATATTATTGCCAAACAATGGACTTAGAATAAAAGGCTATTGATAGAAGAAAAACAAAACAAAACAAACAAACAAAACAAACAAAAAACAAATCCACACAAACACACCAACAAAAACCAAAACCTCCTAAGTTTTGTATTAATTAATCAGTAACCAGCACCATACCCTGAACGGCTTGTACAGCACAAAGTATTCACTGCAGTAGCACCTTGAAATTTATGTATGTGTCAGTGGCCAGTCTCTTCAGGGAAGCTCTTTCTGTACAGAACTCAGACACATTCTGGCATCTGTTCTGTTTGCATGCAGAGAAAAGACTTGTTTTTGTGGATTTGAGTGAAGTTCAGAGAAGTGAAGTTACAGAAAGCCCAGAAGTTTCTGTTAAATTGGAAATACAATTAGAGCATATCTCAGTTAATCTGCAGCGTGAAACACACCTCCCAGTAGGTCAGTAAGAAAGTGATGGCTTATGCTATGGCCCTCTGGCCTAATAAATCCTGAAATAATTTCTCTTCCATGGAACAGTCTTAGTGCCCTTCACATCAGTATAGAATAGAGTGCATTTAGATGTCTTCAGCAAAGAAGGATCTCAAGCCTATGCTGCCCCTTCCGAGACTGGAGGGGGAACCAAAGTGGGTGGAAACTACCAGCACCTCTGCAATTTTTAAATTAAATGATAAAGTAGAAATTAGATCCGGATGGTACTGTGATGTTTCTTAAAAGACCCTATAAAGAGTGCTCAGTTTTAATATTTTTTTAGCTCTTTAACAAATCTATAATAAAAACCAATTATATGCCCAAAATAATAGATGCTAATGGCACAATAAGGCTAAATAAGGCAAAAGTTAAAAGATACTGAAATTAAAAGATTAGATATACATTTGTACTATAATAACTATAATATGTATACATAATAACCATAATATGTACTATAATAACACAGTCTCTCAATACAGTACAAAATCATTATGTCAAGCTTGCTGCCATAATATATGGAGAACAGGATTTTTAGAATTTCAGAAAAGAATAAGGCATAAAAAAATTTTTGTGTGTGAAAATGATTTGTGTCATCTTTTCATAAACTATTTTTTCCTCTAATTTTGAGCATTTCTATATCAAAGATACAGAGCTTGAATATTCAACACTCCTTAAGCATATGCTTTTACTCAGAGTCTATCTAACATAGTATTTTTAAACTTGTGGTAAGCATTTAAAAATAAACTCTAACCATACGGAAAGACACAAAATTAAAGTATCATAGCCTGGAAACAGGTGCTGAGAACTGATCAAAACATAGGTTCAAAAACTGATGACTTTTCCTCTTAAAGATGAACCCTATCCCCTTACCCAGATAGGCATTAAAAAGGGAGGAACATCCACCATGCTTCTGAGAATTCCAGTATATTTATGTCTCTTTTTCAGGTATTTAAACCACTGTTTTGGACTGAGTTACAAATTTTCCTTTTTCACTGACAGCACCATTTGGGGGATTATGTAAGTTGGACTCTCAGAAATTTTGAAGTTACTTTTCTATACACTGTAAAAAACTGTTAAACAGGTAAAATTAAAGGGAGAATAAAAATTAGTAATTCCTTAAATAGGACATACACTGAAACTCATTTTACTTGTATGATATTCAGTAAAAAGCTTCTCTTCTGCCACTTCCAGAATCTTAACTACCAAATAAAAGAAAATGTTTAAACGTTTATTTGGATATTTTCAACTGTTTTCATACATATGCATAATGTAATTGGTTTCTAGCTCGTCTGATTGTAGTAATTTATCTTGTACACCACGAAAATAAAAATTGCTCCTGGGGAGTTTAAATTGTCTAGCAGTGAAGATTACATGGGCACAAAAGTCTATTATCCTCCAATGCTGCAGAAATTAATGCTTAAATAAGGTTAGAATGTCTAAACATATTCAATCATCTAAAATTTTGCCACTAGAAATATTTTATCATTGTAAAAGACAAGTGATCAATGATCCATCAAAGAACTAAAGTGTGAAAGTATAATTTATTTGGCTAGAAAGTTTTCTGAGAGAAACATCATCATCATCATCATCATAATAATAATAATGAACATCTTTGTTTATCACAAGCCAATGCTGAGTAGATGTCAAGCAGTAATTCTGATTTTAATTTCTCTTTAAAGCAGCACCAATTTCCCCACATTTCCTCCTGGAGTGGGAATTTGTAAAATTCGTACTTGTACTCTGACACTTCACTGGGCATTAGGCCACAAGGTATAATGTGATTTCTCTCATATTAAAACCTGTGTGTATCTATCGAGTGAATTTGATATGGATTCTGTCTCCTGACAACTAAAACAGTCAACTCTTTGGCTCTCAAGAAACCTCCCTGAAAGCAGTGACTCATTTATAGACAAACTAGAAGTTTACATAATCACTGGCTAAACCAACATAAAATATATGTTTGACAGATAATTTTTCACCACAATGGGTGAAAATTTTTTCTCCACGATGGTCCCACTTTAGGATCTCTGTCAAAAAAACCTTGGAAACAGGAATACATTATTTTCTCATTTTTCAGTTTCTTCTAGTACTCCACGTTATGATTTTGGTTGGTATGTAATGTTAAAAAGAGTTTCTGATATTTGATTCAGGGAGGGATTGTATTCTCTGCTTTAAGCCATGGAGGTTTTTCAGGCTTTTTTTCTTGGACAAAGTGGGGATAGTTACCTCTAGAAAATCTAATTTGAACTTCATTTCTACAGTTTTCTATGGGGTTTATGGGTTTTATCTCATTATCAAATTATCTGAATAGAGGAACTCTGTTTGTTTAATGAATTTCAAGATATGTGGAAATGGAGGCAGTGCTAACTTGTAGACAGTACTTATTAACTGGTGATTAATTTAATTGAAATTTCTCATACTTCATGAAACTATCTCTCCCTTAAGAGAACTGTGAATAATCTTGGTGGTTCTTGCTTTTTAAACACTGACTGAGATACATACAGATGTATGGATGTATACAGGGAAATCATATTTTAGATCAGTTCTATTTCTTCAGCATACTTCCTTGTGGCATTTAGTTCAATCTTACCCCGTCCTTGGTCCCAACCTATAACTCAGACTTCCTTCCCTGTAATTCACCATTTTTTGGCATAAGTTGCAATTCCAGCTAATATCTTTCACATTTTTCATATATTTTGCCACATCATGATTTTATTTTTGCTGGCACCTGTGCAAACAATAGTTTTAATCAACCAGCGTTGTCTTGCACCCCATTTTCAGTCAAGTTCATATAACCCCCTGTTGCTGCATAAGTATTTCATATGTTTTAATCAAGTGAAAAAGCACCATATTTCTATAGAATCCAGAAGAATTACACAGTTTATTTGTCTGGGAGCAAGGAGAAACAGGGATGTAGTTTGCAAACTGGGTGATTAGAGGACTTCTTGGAGGAGCAGACAGAGAGGTTTTTTAGTAATTTCTCAGTGTTTCATTCAATGTGAATTGGCTTCAAATGACAAAATTATACTTTAAAATGTCTTAAACTGAAAGTTCTCAAGGAAAATAGGCTTCAGGGTTCAAATCAGCACAAACTGAACAGGTTGATAAACACATTCCTATTTGAGTGTCAGTGGCTATGATACCCAATTAAAAAACACTGACCTGCTGAAGCCTCTTCATAGAATCACAGAATCAAATGGATTGGAAAGGACCTCTGAGATCATCAAGTCCAACCATTGATCCAACACCACCACAGTTACTAGACCATGGCACTTAGTGCCCCATCTAGTCTCTTCTTAAAAATCTCCAGGGATGGAGAATCCACCACTTCCCTCAGCAGCCCATTCCAATGCCTGATTACCCCCTCTGTAAAGAATTTCTTCCTAATATCCAACCTAAACATCCCCTTGGCAGAGCTTGAGACCATGCCCTCTTGTCCTATTGTTGGTTGCCTGGGAAAAGAGACCAACCCCCACCTGGCTACAACCTCCCTTCAGGTAGTTGAAGAGAGTGATGACGTTACCTCTAAACCTTTTCTTCTCCAGACTAAACAACCCCAGCTCCCTCAGCCTCTCCTCACAGGACTTGTGCTCCAGTCCCTTCACCAGCCTCGTTGCTCTTCTCTGGACCCGCTCCAGCACCTCAATGTCCTTCCTGAACTGAGGGGCCCAGAACTGAACACAGCACTCCAGGTATGGCCTCACCAGCACTGAGTACAGGGGAAGGATCACTTCCCTGCTCCTGCTGGCCACACTGTTCTTGATGCAGGCCAGGATGCCATTGGCCTCCTTGGCCACCTGGGCACACTGCTGGCTCATGTTCAGCCTCCTGTCCATCCAAACTCCCAGATCCCTTTCTGCCTGGCTGCTCTCCAGCCCCTCTGTGCCCAGCCTGTAGCGCTGCAGGGGGTTGTTGTGGCCAAAGTGCAGGACCCGGCACTTGGCCTTGTTGAACTTCATCCCATTGGAATCAGCCCAACTCTCCAGTCTATCCAGGTCCCTTTGCACAGCTCTCCTGCCTTCCAGCAGGTCAACACTCTCCCCTCCTCAGCTTGATGTCACCTGCAAATTTACCAGTGGTGGACTCAATCCCCTCATCCAGATCATCAATAAAGATTTCGCAAACTCTTCTCAGAATATGTTTTGATTACTTCACTTCCATTCAGGATTTTTGAAATTAAAATTAAACTTTTTTTTTCAGGTTGAAAGGAAACATACACTTCAGCAAGGTTAACCTGGCATGCTCCAGATTCTGTTCACCTAATCTCTTAGGTGTGCACCAGCAGCACCTCATCTTAAAACAGTAACAGAATTCTCTGCTGTATAGACACCGGTCATATTAGTCATCAAATTATCCTATTATTTCATAAAAGCTTGAGAGGATTTCATGTAATCTGTGAGGAATATCCACAGTGTCTCAAACAATTGATTAGCTTCACTGTTTTAGCATCACAGCCCTTGCTTGTGTTCCAAAGGGTCTTGGTGAAACAGAGTAATTAAATAATATTCAGCAGGAACAACACATTTTTAATGGATATGTATAGTGGGTATCTAACACGAATGGATGATGTCACTCATATCTTTATTGACTGTGTATCCCTAGGGAGGTACGGACATCCTAAACCTGCATAAAAAAGAAACCAGTCTAAATTAGATATAAAAATTAACCTTCACCTCTTGAAAAAAAAAGGAAAAAAGAAGCACCAAAATGCAGAAGTGCATTTTCTTGTAGTTTCATTGGATTTGGCTGATCTGAAAGGAGTGTTTATTCATGGAGTAAACAACTTCCTTCAGCAACCACATAAATCTGATCTGTACATCCTTCACTGCTCTGGGAAAGAATAAATTTCAGTCCCAGCTTTCCGGTCATTCTCTACTACCTATCATGCCTGAAGTATTCACTCTGAAAACTTTGTTTTGATATATTCAACAAAATCCTCCTCTGGTCACTCTAAAGCTTATTAGGTAAGACTAAGGCTAACTTTTTAAAATCTATATTATAGGAAAATAACTACTTCCAAACTGAAACCTTTTAACAGTCCTAACAATTATTTACTTAATTGAGGGCTGTTGTTTTTATCTCTTTTCTATTTTTGAAGGAGTGGAATATATATAAATTGAAAAGTCAAGTAAGTGAACAAATGAACTCGGCATACAGTAACTTACTGTATTCTTCTTATTACTCTTCAATTTCTAAATTTCCTAAATCCAACTCTAGTTATTTTCAGGGAAAAAAACTATTTTGCTCTAATTAAAATATCATTTTCACCCAAATGAAATTTTGGCACAGAACACATCTCATATCCTCAAAAATAAAATACACACTTCTTCAAGAAAAATTACTAATTAATAGTCCTAGGCCACTCTGAAGCCAACAAATATGCAAAGTGTTAAATTACAGATTGCAGAATTGAGACAAAAGTACTTTGGTGCTCTAGTGTTTGCTTTTGATAGCCAGAATTTTCCCGAGAAAAGAAGCCTTCCTGATCAGCCTTCAAATACATCAACAACATCTAGCTGACATTAACCAGTATAGAACTTTCCTCTGACTTCCTATAAATAAACCCAGTATATTTAATAAAAAAGGAAAATTGCACACTTGTCTTGCAGGTTGGGATGTTGGAAGGAATGGGAAACCTTCGTTTTATAAATCCTGATGACTTGGGGAAATCAGACCATATTCTACAACCTTCAGCAAAACCACAGAATAAGTGTCTATACAGTCCTAATCTACCACCTTCTGGAAAACAAAATGAAACAACCCACAAAAAACACACACACACACAACAAAACAAAACAAAAACACACACACGCAAAACCAACACTGCTATTTGGAATACATTTACACTCATGCATTTCTTATGCCTCTACAGTAGTTGATAGTAGACAAGTCTTCTCTGGAAATAATCTATGCAAAGAGAACAAGAAAAAACAGGCATAATTCTTTGGCAGATAAAAAAAAAAATCATCAGGAACAGAATCTGTTTGCATTCCTTGTCTTGTAAAGTAATTATACATTGGCATTCTAAAAGAACCTGGAGAAATAAAGAGCCATCATTTGTGGCACCTTATCTTTTTTCCATTTCCTGGTACCAGGAGTTTGTGGGTATTTATGTTTGACCTGCATGGAACTTCATTGCAAGGCTAATGTAATCTCCACTACTAAATGCATCCTGGAATTACAGCTACGGTAATGTCTTCCCACAAACCCGATCATACAATCATCTAATGAAGTATTACCTGTAAAGAAAACAGCTATTACAACCTCTTCTTTTGATTTGTTGGTGATGCTATTTAACCCCACACAAGTGTTATCCAGATCAGCCCTCCCACAAGCAACTGCCACCAGCCACAGGATGAAGGAATCTGTCCAGATGCTAATTGAAAAAACAAACAAACAAAAACCCCACCAAAAAACACACCCAAAAAAACACCAAACAAAGAACAACAAAACAAAACAAAACAGCCAGGCAGCAGAAATATATGATTCTGTTTAAATGTGTTTAAATATTTCAATGTAATTTTTGTCTAAATACATCTTTCTTAGACATGAAAGTAGAGATTTGGAAAAACATAATCTTAAAAATGTTTGTTTCTCAGAGTACTGTCAAGTTTACATCTCTTGGGCAAGAGACTTGTTTTTAATGAAGTATAAATCAGTTAAAAATACATTGAATCATATTTCTGAGGATGAACTATTGTCCAGATTTAAGAAAAACATTATAAACATCTGCTTCAATGTATCTACTGTACCTCACTGGTTTACTGATGTTATAGATTTTACTGTGTTTTTAAATGGTTCTGGTTGGATGTATGTTTTGTGATATTTAAAAGCAGAAGATTTATACCTAGGGATTTGTTTCAAAGAATGGTTACAGCTATGGAACATACTTGGCAAAAATACTCCAATTTTTATGGGTTTACTGTTAAATATTGAGGAAATCAGTAGGACAGAATTTTTCAGATACCAGACTGTGCAGTTCCCAGGAAAAATCTAAAGTTTTACCTTCATACCTGAATTGTTTGGGGAGAAAATCACACACTATGCCATAACACAACTAGTGCTGCCAGTACAAAATAGTTCTGTGAAAGTGACTCGACTTCATATTGTACAAATTCCTTCAATACCTCTAATGTCATAATGAACATTTTAGTACAACAGCTATATCAGGAGTTTTTTATAAAGCAAGAGTTCAAAGGAAAATTCCTACAGCTTTCATCACACACATAAAAATAGCTGAATATTGCATTTCTTATATTGAGCATGGCAATGGACTACGGCCTGGGAGTTCTGTAACAGAAGGGCTAATGGAAGAAACAGGTGACTGCATGTGGGGATGTATATTTATCCATATGCATATTTATCTACGTGTGTCCACAGGTAATGTTTTATTTACAAACCTTTTGCAGGCAGAGATCTTTTGGCACCCTTTCTCCACCTCTTACATGTAAACCAAAATTAATATTTTGGGGAATAGCACAGAATCACAGAATGTTTTGGGTTGGGAGAATCTGAAGACCATCCAGTTGCATCCTCTGCCATGGGCAAGGGCACCTTCCCCTAGAGCAGCCCTTTGTGACCCCTCGGGTGCGGCCGCTGTGACCTCGCTGGTGACGGTGGCTGAGAAAGCTGTGATGTCACAAAGGGCTCCACCTCGGCTCCACTGGAGGCAGAAGCAGCCCAGGAAAGGGAAAGGCAAAACATAAGGGAAGAAAGGGGGTGGGGGAAAAAAAAAAAGGGGGGGGAAGAGAAAAAAGAAAAAGAAAAAAAAGAAAAAAAAAAAGAAAAAAAGCATTTGCATTACTTAAAATGTTATTGTTTCAATAGAACTGGACCTGAGTAAAATACACTTATCAAAACTGGTAGCTATTTGGTTTAAAAAATCCTACCAATTAATGTTGCTGTGATGTATTGATTTTCTCCTCAGTGGTTAATGAGGGCATGTAGAACAGTAGAGCCTGGGCCTATGGCTGTAAAAGAGAGAAAAATATATAGTTGGGTAAAAAATAGAGACTTATACTCTGTAAAAGTATTATTTCCATTCAGCTTCAGTGTTCACTAATATAACCTCAGAAAATTAGGCCAAACTTCATACCTCGGTAGTACAAGAAGTTTCAAAGTAACAACTCTACCTGGAAAAAAAAGAAGTTTTGAATAAATAAAAGGCTGCAAGTAGATAGTAAGTTATATTCCTAAAAACAGTAGTATCTTTTATTAGGTACCTGCTCAGCAATCAGCACTGGTGCAAGAGTTTTAAGGAATGCCTTTGGGAGATTCTATGTTAGAAATATTAAAAACAATTTATTAATTACTAATTACTGTTAATGAATGCATTTTCAAAACTTTCTAATAAGTGAGGAAATCAGGTCTCTTGTTACACACCTCAGATTTCCCAGGTGAGATTTGGATAAGCCCAGAATGGAACAGAAACTGAGGGACAGTGATGGACCTAAAGCTCAACCCACCACTGTGTTTAGTGCCTCAGTCTCACCAAATTCCCAACCAATGCACTTCAGTCTCACATTTCTTTTTCAACACACTTGTCTCTAAGTTCAAACCTAAAGTTTTGTAGCTGAGCAAGTCCCACCTATTAAAAACATCTGGCAGGTAAATATTTTAAGCATCTAAGTGAAGGTTTCAATAGCACAGATACTCTCTCCTTCTGGTTCACCCTTTCTATTTTCTCTCATTTGTCACTTTTATCTCAGTTTTCCTTCTATCCATCTCCTCCACTCAGTCACTGAATGGCTCATCTTCCATCATTCATCTTTTCAGCCTTCATTTCAAAACTCCTTTTACTTCCTTTCTTAAGCAGGCTGTAACTGGAATAGAACATTTCCACATTGCTTTTGAGCTCTTGTAGAAAATGTATGAAGTTTTCCAAGAAAACTGCTGGAAATGATGATGAGCTTATGATTACAGAAGAAAAAAGTTCTCTAAACAGCAATGGAATATTCGGCATTTCTAGCTTTTTTTTTTTTTTAATCTGCATTTATGTTCTGATAGATGATTTTGACAGAACAGTTTAGACTGACTACAGTCAAAAAAAAAAAAAGAGAGAAAAAGACCTATATTTAAAAAATTTTAGAGATTCAGTAGCCAAATACTGGGAAATAAAAGACAAAGGTAAAAACTCAAATCCAGTCTCACGGGTAAGTGGTAAAGAAGATGTTACAGGAATTGAGAGACCCTGGACATTTCTTAGGGAATAATTTAATAAATCCTGTAAATGGCAGAAGGCACCAGGCAGAAAGTCCTGAAGCCCCACAGAGAATCTTCCAGGAATTCGGAACACTGAAATAAGATGCACAAACCAAGGTGAAGACTGAAAGATCTGGGGTAAGAGAAGCACCTTAGTGCCTGGAAGTGACTATAACATTCACTACAAAGCCACTTAAAGACCTGTCTCTGGGTACCTTTTTGTAGTGCCCTGTGCAGTGGGGAGATCTGGCTCCTCAGGATGTCAGACAACCCAGAAAATGCTGCACTCCTGTAAGATTCCTGACATTGGTATGGCAGGAAGAAACTAATCTGAGCCAAAGACAATTTGCTGACAGGACTCAGTAAGAACATTTCAGCAATATCCTTTTGAAATCCAAAAGGAAAACTGAAAAGGGGAAAACAAAAACAAAAACCAACAAATAAACTAAGCACTGCTGTCTTTCTTCAATTATTAAATTTTGTTTATGTGGCACTCATGTTGGCAAAAAAATCATATCTCTGAAAGAAACGAATCTGGGGAAAACATACAGAGACAGAAAAGACTCAGGGAGAAATTTAGAAGGGCTACATTATGGCAATAATTCATAAAAATTCTATCATATGTCCTCCTCACAGCTAAGGAGGATA
>NW_020955690.1:692685-694097 GCF_003031625.1 Empidonax traillii
TTATTAAATTTTGTTTATGTGGCACTCATGTTGGCAAAAAAATCATATCTCTGAAAGAAACGAATCTGGGGAAAACATACAGAGACAGAAAAGACTCAGGGAGAAATTTAGAAGGGCTACATTATGGCAATAATTCATAAAAATTCTATCATATGTCCTCCTCACAGCTAAGGAGGATAAATTAGATCTGTACAAATATTAACAAGGTACGTATAAAATAAAGGGTGCATTTATGCACACCTTGCAATAACAAATAAATATCACAGAATCC
The DNA here is from genome assembly GCF_003031625.1 of Empidonax traillii. Lineage (NCBI taxonomy): Eukaryota > Metazoa > Chordata > Aves > Passeriformes > Tyrannidae > Empidonax > Empidonax traillii. The sequence continues at coordinate 692,957 of NW_020955690.1, forward strand.
CAGACTGGTTTGGATTGGGAGGGACCTTAAAGCTCATCTTGTTCTACTCCCTGACATGGACACGGACACCTTCCGCTATCCCAGGTTGCTCCAAGCCCTGTCCAACCCGGCCTTGGAAGCTTTCAGGGATGAGGCAGACACAGCTTCCCCGGGTTTCCTGTGCCAGGGCGTCACCACCCTCACAGCCAAGAATTTCTTCCTAATATCCAAATCCACCCTCTGTCAGTTTGAAGCCATATATATGAAGACACACATCCACACCTATGTTTCAGTGAAAAAGAAGTTACTGCTCAGGTGTGTGAAAAGCAGAAGTCATAACATAGATTTCTCACAGCTTTAAGATGGATATGGATTTACTTGAGGTGTGAATCCATTTAGAAAGAAAGAAATTCAGTCTTGTATAAAGCTGTGCTTCTTTCCATGCTAAAAAAAGGGTTATTTTGCTTCCACATTTTCATCCTGAATGCTCTCGCAGAATTAAATACAGAGCTTTTGAGTTTATAGGGAATAAGCACTTCACATATGTGAGCAAAATTTGCCATTCCCCAAGAATTGGATTTAATAACTACTAAAATTTGCTAATCACAGTGTATAACAGTACACCATGTGCACGGATAGGAACAAGAGCTGACAGAGCAACCCTGTTCTCTCCTCATCCACAGACATGAAGGGAAGGGTAAAAACTGCCAGCAAACTTCATATTGCAGCTTGACTTTTCTCTAAAATACTTCTTTTCTTTGTAGTAAAGAAAAAAAAAAAAGAAGCCAAGAATGATTATAACGATTCTGGAAAATGTATATGAGAAATAAAGGGAGGCACCCTCTCACAGACCCTCCTTCCTGCCTTTTACTTCATACATGGGCCTGGGTTTCCATTAAATCCTAATGCTCTCTTCAATAAGGTAACACTATGGAAAATGCAGCTTTCACTCCGAAATTACCAGACTTTGTTCATAAAACTCTGTGATAACATAGTGAATGATTTATTGATATTCTCAAAAACTGTCACCTAAGATTTAAAGATTATTCATCAGACAAAGCTTCAGCATCCAAAAAGCTATCCAAGAACCAACCATCTCCTCATATGGGTCAGCAGTAAAACATAATAGCACAACTACAGACTTTTCCATGAAGATGCACAC
>NW_020955690.1:694355-709347 GCF_003031625.1 Empidonax traillii
GTGATAACATAGTGAATGATTTATTGATATTCTCAAAAACTGTCACCTAAGATTTAAAGATTATTCATCAGACAAAGCTTCAGCATCCAAAAAGCTATCCAAGAACCAACCATCTCCTCATATGGGTCAGCAGTAAAACATAATAGCACAACTACAGACTTTTCCATGAAGATGCACACAAATCCTTCTGTTTTCTCTGTGGACATCACAGGTTTCAGTTTCTGAGGAAAAATATCTTAGAAAGTTCTGGGAGGTTTCAGAAGAATGAGCTGCTGAATGAGAACCAATGAACCCCACATAGGCTCAGGCTAGTATTTCCTTTCCTGCTTTAGAACCAACACAGATTTAAAAAGGATATGATCAGTTACTACTCAAAATCTCAATTATCATCTGCTTTCACACATCTCAGAGTCACTGCAGAATGAGATGCACCAATCAGCCAGCCATGCACTCAAAGATCCATTAGGAATATCAGGCAAAACTGGCAGAAACCCTCTTTTGAGCTGATCTTGATCACACTTCTTCTTTTAGCATGTCTAATTATTGGCTGTCCCGGAACAGATTAGCATAGTCCCAAAGATTAAGAAGTTCTCAGTAAACAAAAGTTTTTCCCCTGGAGCGTATCTGTCATTAAAACAATTTGATACAATTCTCTTATTAGAAGGAAAGGTGTGCAATGAAAAACAGTGCTCAGTCCTCCAATGGGCTGAGATGTTCTCAGAAGCACAGAAACTGATTTCCCAGTGCTTCCTATGCAAAAGGAAGTTTAATCCCCTCCAAAATTTGCCACCAGGCTGCAAGTCTTTCAAGGCTTTCCCACTTCATGGCCCACTTGCATACAGATCATTTTAGAGGCAGGGATTTTGGTGAGTGTTGCCCAGCGTGTTCAATGGGTCATACAAAAAGCATTTCACAGATGATAGGGAAAAAATCCAAAGTATATAGAAAACTTAAAATATTAATAAGAGACACTACAAGCTGTTTTGGAAGCCCATGAAGCAGCTGTCAGTGACTAAGATTAATGTTGAAAAAGTCTGTGCAGAGGATGGTTAATAATGAAAACAAACAAAAAAAAAAGAGATGACCCTTAAAATCTCACTTTTCAGTATTCATTGATTCTCATATGGATTTATCTGCTCATTTTCTCCAAACCTAAACACTGGAAGTGCTATAATTTCAGTTGGATTTGTTACTAAATATGCAAGGGTGCTATTACCAGCATGTGATCTGTCAGTAGGATTTCTTCAGAAACAGTGAAAATAATCTCATCCTGGTCCAAACCTGGAGAAAATCCAACTCAGATGAGTTACCAAGCAAGAGCAGCTATACAGGTCAGAACCAAAGCAACCGAAACCCATTAGTACACCTTCTATCTACCTCACTCAGTCCTTCTCAGGATCAAGTGCAGTAGCAAAGCACTCACCAAACACTTTATGTTGGTTTTGTATCAGTCCATAAAACATTACAGGGTCAGTTCTGGGTTTCAAGAGAGCTGAAACACGATCCTAGCAAGAGAGAGGATGGAGATAAACCCTAAGCACACAGTTGCCCCTACAGAAACTACTGAAATCCAAGCAAAAAATTTTAGTCTCACAGGATGTGGGGAAAAAAGTCTATCTCATGATGAAGACAAGATGCTTCTTTTCCCCCTAGGAATTCTGGATTCCCTTGTTCAAGGAGAGGACTTTTTTTACTTTGAATGAAGAGCTGGAGATTTTCATTTTCTCAGTCCCAAGTTATTTGACACCATTGGGATGAATTTACTGTCACTACTGTGGCTGCCCTTACTAAATAGTGAAGTAAAATCCTATTTCAGTATTATCAGAGGAGAGAGTAAAAGTGCTATACACTTTTTACTCTAAGCATCAAGTTAGTAATTTTCACTTTTCCTTCAAAAAAAAAAAAAAACAGAAAAAGAAAACAGTAAAAATGAATGCTCATTAGAGGTGACCTGAATGTCATGTTTCTGGATTATATACTTACATTTTTCCTGCTGATCCTCCTTTTTAATAACTATGCCCTTGTACACTGAGCACATACCCAAACGCACCCATGTACCGAACAAAACTAAACTTATTTTATGACAGATTAGGTGCTATACTTATTTCAAAACACAACTTGTTAAAGCACTAATGATCTGAACTGGTGATTCAAAAGAAATAATGAAAATTATTCCACAGTATTCGAATGATTTGACATCAGGACTTTGGAATGGTATGTTAGGTTTCAAATTTTGTGTGCAAGAAAACACCCAGATGCATGTATTTTTAACAGTCCCATTCCAATTCATTTTTCTGCATGGACAGACATGACATTTTCTGTCAAAAAATAAGGGGAATTTAAACAGTCAGCACCCACCCTCCCCCCAAGGAAACTGAAGAAAGGCTGGGAAATTACCTTTTACAAGCTTCCGGACGTCAGATTAAAACCCAACATGTGACAGCTACAAGAAACATTTCTGTTTCCTCCTTCCATAAGTCTGATCTCTTCTGCCACCAGCAGTCCAACATACAAGAGGAACAGCAGCACTACAGTGAAATGCATTACTTCACTCTCAGGTTATTTCACTTATACCAGGAAAAAAAATAAAACAGTGCAAGGTAAAATTGAAAGTCACAGACCAATCACTGTCAAAATCCATGCACTCACCAGCCTCAGTTCATTATGACGCCAGCTAATTAGAAACATTTCATGGAGACATCAATAGTTTTAGACTGAGCTCTGTGGGTTTTTGTTGTTGTTGTTTTTTTTTTTTTTTTCAATTTGGCTAGCTGTCTGAAAATATAGTCAACTGGCTAAACAGAATTTCAGATAAGATATATGTTTTAATTACAGGAACTTCAAGCAAATTGCCAACTTGGCTTATCTAACAAAAACCTTTTCCAAATTTATTTAGAATATTATGCCATTGCCTCATTATTACTACGGTTAAAATGCATCACTTGAGTCAAAAGAAACACATGTATTGAAAAACTTCCACAAAAACCCAAAGAAAAACATTTAAATTAAAGTAATGAATATCTCAAGAGTTCTAGCAAATTGTCTGATACACAAAGAGAGCAAGTACCAAAATGTTGGCAAGAGAATAATCCTGGGTGAAGGTTTTCTTCTTTGCTCTTATTGATTCTTTTTCTTTTTTTTCCCTAACAATAGGTAAGCTGCAAATTTTTTCTTCTAGGGGGAAAAAAACTACTTTCCTTCCATATTTATTGTTTCCTGGTTATGATTTGGAGAATTGCATCATAATTCTGAAAGCTTACATTTTTAAGTTTCTGCTTTGAAAGACACTAATGGATCAATTATGTAAGAAACAAAGTCACAAAATCATCAGTTTCCATATTGTATGCCTAGGATTACTTAAATTGTTTGATTTAAAGTTTGAAATTTTGAGAAAACTTCTAAAGAAATAAAAGTAGAAGTCTAAAACTAGTATAGAACAAAACAAGAAAAAAAACAGCAAGGTTTTAAAGAGTTATTTTGCAGTCAATCTCAGGAACGCTGATGCATCAGTGATTCAAACCTTGATATTTCCTACAAGATAATGCACAGAAGTACAATTTTCTAGAGTGTAATTGCATAAAGCATTTCTAAAAGAGTAATAGAAGAATTTCAGGTTATCTATCAAAGGAAATCTAGTGAAAAATAAAATGCATTTGGTTGAAAATGAGGAAATTTTGTCACATTAGGCACCACTGCCCTCTTCTGTCAGGCAAACACCAATTTCATATGCTTCCTTTAGAGAACTTTGCCTGATGAATTCCGACCAAAATACTGACAAATATGGCCGTTATTTTTACTTTGGGGAACATTTTTCTCATAACAGCATGACACGGTGCAGCATTTAATTCATTTATGGAAAATAAATATTAAGCTGTACTGCTGTTTATTTGACACGTGGCTTAGATGCATGCGCACTGTGAAGATAACATATATTTCTTTACATACTTAACTTGTTTTCATATATATATATATAAATTTGAGAAACATGCTCTTTTTTTTTTTTTTTTTCTCCTGGAAAAAAACTGCACTGTAGAGAAAGCAGATCACTCATGGTTTTCATTCACTTCATACCTGACAAGACCATTAAACAATCACATACCATCAAAGCAAGATTTCAATAAACTTGCAACAACTGCTAAATTAACTTAAAAGCTTATATCTAAACTAAAAGAAAAAAAAAAACCAAAACCAACCAACCAAACAAACAAACAAAAATCCACCATGAAAAAACCTCAGCACATCTTTCTTAATATTCCTTAACTAGGATACAATAATGCCCACACTGAGAATGTTTTTCTTAAAGTGAAAACATACATTTTGCAAGCAAAATCTCACAGCTGAAATTTGAGAGTTTTCAGGTACAGAGGAATGAAAGGGTAGCACTAAAAATCCATACAGTGCAAAGAGAGGTCTAGATGAACAAGAGACTCTTAATTCAATCCTTTTCTTACTCATATCTCTTAGGAATGGAATCATGATTTAAGACACAGTCAATCTTCTAACACATGGCAGCATGAGAATAAACACTAGTAAAAACCTTGCTCTTAACCAACAGAAAGAAAAGTAATTTTACTTCTCTGAGCTTCAATTTGTTTTCTTTTTTTTGTTAATAAAATGGGAACATAATGTACTCATTATCACAACTCTGTAATCTGTTTTTCATGTCTGGTGTTTCAGTGATGGAGAAAATTCATAGAATCACAGAAAACCCTGAGATGATGGGACCACAAGGATCACTGAAGTCCAACTCCAGCTATTCTCTAGAAGCATGTCATACTTAGAAGGAACTTCTACATAAAATTCTGAGAGACCTTGAAACAAATCATTAGAGAAAAAAAAAAAAAATTGCAGAGCAGCTTATCTCCAAGAGAGAGCAGAACCACAAAACCCAACAAACACTCCCTTTCATTCAGATCTAATTCCCTAACATCTCCTTTTACAGTAAGCTATCCAGAGAGACACATCTTCATGCTCAGTACAAAAGTCAATAGGCTCCAGCTATACCAGATCCTATTTCAGAGGTGCAGGAATTACAGTAGCACTACACTTAACTGCACCAGGCTTTAGGAATATCCATTCTTACATGCTTAAAGTTGCATATGGGAGAATAAAGGCTCCAAATCAGCTTGTTACAGCCCATTACAGAGAGTTATAACCTCCGCTGGCAAATACTGGAGAAGTACTTTCCTTCCAAAAATGCAATCACATTTCACTGGCCTTGGATGGCTTCTCTGAATTGCAGACAGCAAAACTACCCTCATTTTAAACAGATTCTTAATTCAACTACTTATCTTGAAGCTGGCTTGGAAACTAGAAGCAATACAGAGGTCTTTTTGTCCAGGGCATACTGCAAATGTTGCTGATTTCTTCACAGCACATTGAAAGCTCAGGTACCTCAGGAGCTGGTGACGGCTCAGACCAGCCAGCTCAGATTCAGCAGCACAAGGACAGGGTCCAGTTTGGTGGGACTCAGGTACACCTTTGGGAAACTCTTCAGGTATCTCTCAGCTCTGGAAAGGCTTTCATCATGGCACAGCCAAGCTGAGTGACCTTACTTACACACATGGCATGATGCCCTCAAGCCAACAAGTCACTCAGACCCTGGGGGAAACAGTGCACAGATGCACTGTTGGTTCCAAAAGGTTCCAGATGGTTCCAGAACTGCCAACAGTGTAATTTGATCCTCTGGTATAAAAAATGAGCTGTTGTGTAGCCTGCAGAGGTAGTTTAAGTGTCAGTGACAGTGGAGGCAACTGGTGACCATTCCCCAACTTTCTCCACTTACAGTCAGACTTGCAGTCAGATCAAAAATTTCAGCTTCAGTTTCAACCACTGAGAACACAAGTGGACTGTGAACCTTCAACCCTTTTAGTCCTATGTGCCCTCTTTTCTCAGTATGGCACCTTTCCTTTGGATGTTTGCTTTATTAACATGTACTGCAGGCACATTTTTCCATCCATTCTGAATTTTGGCTGGAGTATGGTTAACTTTCTTCTCAGCAGCTGATGTGGGACTGTGTTTTGGATCTGTGCTGGAGACGGGGTTAATAACATAGGCATGTTTTTGTTCTTGCTGGGCAGTGCTTGCACAGTGAAAGACATTTTTCCTCCTCCCACTACCCCACCAGCGACAGACTGGGGGTGCACAAGGAGCTGGAAGGGGGCACAGACAGGACAGGTGACCCCAGCTGACCCAGGGGGTATCCCAGACCTCATGGCATCATGTTCAGCATATAGAGTTGGGGGCAGGCAGAAGGAGGAAAGGGGGACATTTGGAGTGGTGGCATTTGTCATCCCAAATCACTGTTACTGGGGATGACTCAGGCTCAAGACCTGCCTGCCCCTGGAAAGTAGGGAATAGATTTCTTGCTCTGCCTTGCACAAGTGCACATGGCTTTTGTTTTACATATTAAACTATCTTTATTTCAACCCACAAGTTTTCTCACTTTTACCCTTTGGATTCTCTCCCTGATACCACAAGGAGTAGTGACAAGTGGCTGCATGGGGCTGAGTTGCCAATCAGGGTTAAACCACACCATCACTCTCAGGAATGTTAAGCAACAAACAAGTAGTTAAAGTTAAGATAAGCCCCACGTGGAAGAATTATTTTTTTTCCTCTGGTTTCTTACAGCCGCATCTGTACTTAATAGAACACCTAGTTCATTTATCTCCCTTTCTCTCTCTCTTCTTTCCAATGACTTGTTCCATAGTTCTGACTTTTCACTGAATGCATTTCTCTCTCTACTCTCTCTTCCACCATTTTTAAATATAAAATATGGGTAGGACAAAGAAAAAGATCAAATAGCATGTAATTCCAAGAGAGTATTTTGGCACAGTGAAAGCAGGGTAATGTTCTCTGACTCAAAGTACCTTTGACAATAATATGGTCTCCTCTGAAGGGGCTGTGTAGTTGTTTCAAATTATTTCCTTCTGTAAAAATCTTGGGAATTCTGACGCAGCTTCCTCTGAGACAGTTGTGGAGGTTGTGCGGTTTCCCCCTATAAGAACATTGGAAGAAAATGGCTGTCCTGGTCAGCCAGTGTAAATAAAATATTTTGTTGTCATTCATTGAAAAATTGCTTAGTCACCCTCTGTCATGGTTTTGCCCTGGGTCAATTTGCTTTCACACCGCCTACACAATTACTATTATTTGAGAGAAGGTTTATGCAGACAAAAGAGACAGGATAGGATTTGGGGAAAATAATATGAACATTTATTACTCGCAAAATAAAAACTACTAAAGAACTATATCTATAATAATTCTACTTAAGTAAAAGTACTAAGTATTTACAGAAATATTCCTCCCCTCCTTTATACCAGTCCAAGGAGGAGAAGCAGTCTCACTCTCCATTTTTGGAGCTCCAGGTCTCCTCAGTAATTCTGCAGCATTCTCATCGCAGCTGGAATTCTTTTTTTCTTCTCTGTGTCGGCCTCTAGGGCTGAGCCTACCCTCTTCCTGGGCTAAGACCAGAGGCTAGGGGGTTACTCAGGTCCTGAAGGTTTTTCCTTCTATAGGCTTGCAGGGGGACACTTGCTTACTTTGGATCTTCTTCCATGGGGTTACAGGGGATAATGGCTTATAAGTCCACCCCTGTTCCCTATGGAGGTCCCTTCCCATGGGAGAACAGTTCTTGATAGACCTCTCGGCATGGGTCTAGCATAGATCCCTTACTTGGATCCCCACATCTCACCTGAGCCATTCTTGCTCCAGCGTGAGGTTTCCTCAGGGTCACAAATTTCCAGCACCAGCAGCATGGATCTCTCACTCAGATCCCAAGCTTACATGAGTCGTCTTTTGCTCTGGCATAAGTCTCGTCTCTCTCAGGGTAACAAATCTTTAACAGGATTCTGCCTTATCTCAGTCCCTCTCATGAAGTCTCGGTTTTCTGGTACATCCACAAGCTCCTCCGTGAGCTGCATGGGGGGGTCTCCTCACCCTAACAAACTTTCACAGGTGGCAGGGATTACTTTTCAGTCTTTTCCCTGCTGAAGAGAGAGAGCAAAAGGGGGAAGAAGCAGCTCCCTCCCCTTCGAACCTTTCTTCTCTCTCCTCCGGCTGCCAGCTTTGACCTTGGACACTCCGTTATCTCTTTGCTGGAATTCCTTTTCTCGTCTAGGCTCTTCCCTAAAGTTTTTTTTTTTTCTTCACTCTCTTACAGAAGAGAAGGGGGAGTTTCAGTGCTACACCTGCCCCTGGTCCAGGGCCAGGGGAGGAGGGGGCCTAGCCCCCCTTAGGGTCTTGTTGCCACCTTTACATGACTGCTGCTCTTAATTTCAACTGCGCAACAAGTCTTCTCTTCTGTTTTCTTAAATATGTAATTAGTGAAGGCTTTACTGAGAGTTTTAATTGGCTTCTTGTCCAGAAATTCACCTAGACAAAACCATTCTCAGCCCCAGGGGCTGACCGACTGGGCAAAACCATGACACCCTCCTACCTCTGGGGTGGAGGTTGTGGGAGAAAATTTGGATGATAACGAAGAGGTTATGCAGAAATCTGAAACAATATTGTCTTTACAAGATTCAGTGAAAGAACTGTATTTTCAGATAAATGAGGAAAAGGAAAAAAGATGCAAGCAGAGGCACTGCTTGCACTGAGCATGATCATGTCCAAAAGCTTCAGGCAGAGCTTTGGAATGCACATGAGAGAGAGAGAATCTTATGGGGAGATTTGCAGGATGTAGAACCTGTAATACTCTCTGAAACAAGGTCCAGTAACTCAAACTTACTGTGCCAAGTGCAGGAGATGCGAGACAGTCGATCAGTCTGTCATTCTGGCAAAGAGGAAAAATTAGAGTTTGCACTGACATCTGATGAGGACGTAGCATGTCCTGCAGTGCTACAGAAAGGGACCTGGGGGTGCTGATCGACAGGAGGCTGAACATGAGCCAGCAGTGTGCCCAGGTGGCCAAGAAGGCAAATGGCATCCTGGCCTGCATCAAGAACAGTGTGGTCAGCAGGAACAGGGAAGTGATCCTCCCCCTGTACTCTGCGTTGGTGAGGCCACACCTTGAGTATTGTGTTCAGCTCTGGGCCCCTCAGTTCAGGAAGGATATTGAGGTGCTGGAGCGGGTCCAGAGAAGAGCAACGAGGCTGGTGAAGGGACTGGAGCACAAGTCCTTTGAGGAGAGGCTGAGGGAGCTGGGGTTGTTTAGTCTGGAGAAGAAAAGGCTTAGAGGTGAACTCATCACTCTCTTCAACTACCTGAAGGGAGGTTATAGCCAGGTGGGGGTTGGTCTTTTCTCCCAGGCAACCAACAATAGGACAAGAGGACATGGTCTCAAGCTCTGCCAGGGGAGGTTTAGGTTAGATGTTAGGAAGAAATTCTTTACAGAGAAGGTAATCAGGCATTGGAACGGCCTACCCAGAGAGGTGGTGGATTCACCATCCCTGGAGGTTTTTAAGCAGAGATTGGATGTGGCCCTTAGTGCCATGATATAGTAATTGGAGTTGGATCAGGGGTTGGACTTGATGATCTTGGAGGTCTTTTCAAACCCAATCTATTCTAAGATTCTATGATTCTATGTTGACCCTTAATTAAAACTGACCAGGGTCAGCAAACTGCTACTAAAACAATGCCATGTAGAGCTACCAAGATATCAAAATCTGGCCATAAATCAAGCAAAATTGAAAACCAGTCAATATTAATGCAGAGGTGAACAGTTAAAGCCACTGGAGTAAACAGAGCAAATTTTATCTACCCAAGTGATAAAGTTAATTCATGGCTCCAGGACAAGAAGTGAAAGCCTCCTAAAAACCCTAAAGAAAACCCAGCCCAAGCAGCAGTGCTTGTCAAATTTTTACAAGCAATCTCACTCCCTCCGAACATAAAACTGATTCAAGGAGAACCCCTGAAAAGATGGGGCAAGCAACAATAGCAGTGCAGCATGCACTTCATGAAATAGAAGTTAAAACTCCACCTGAGAGACACCAAGTTCACAAAGTTAAACTCGATTCACTCAGGAGTAACTTGTTGGGGAAGTTTGTGTTGTTTTCTTTTGCTAGGAGTGCCAGCATCTCCCCACTGAAGATCAAAGGAACCAGTTCAGACTGGGGAACTGCCAGCAGATCTAAAGGAGAAGGCTCACAGAAAGCAGTCAAAATGTGATAACCATTTTTCCCTTAGGACTTGTCACCTTTTTGAATGTCAGCATTTCAAACTCAAGTTACTGCTTTAATAGCATTATGAAAGCCTTCCTTTTAATAATTGAACCGTATTGGACCAAATTTTCACTTACGTTTTCATAGGAACCTGCCAACAGATGAGGTGGAGCTGTGTGGAACCAACAACACTTTTAATTGGCAACATAATTGTATTATCATATACATGCTTGCATTATCAGTTTACTAATTCTTGTGATTTGTTTGTGTTTTCATCAAGACGGATTTGTTGGGAGAAAAATATTAGCAGGACTATATAAGATAGACCATTTCAGATATTGTTAGTTTATTTTTGTTAATTTTGTCTTTTTACCAAAAAAAAAAAAAAAAAAAAAAAAAAAGTGGAAAAAGCTTTTATTCTTAGCTCATGAATATATAATTTTGTTTCAACAAATTGAGAATTAAAATATTAAATGACATTTTACTTGTGACTTGGTGGAAGAATTTATACATATTTGAAATAATACAAATACATATTAACCTTTCAGTTCTTTCTCAAAAGGCTTTGGATTCATTAAAATGGTTTGGCTAAATTTTCCAGAAATATTGATGAGTGAACTAAATAATCTAAAAAAAACAAAAGAAAATATTACATGAAAAAACCATAAGGAGTTGCAGCTATAGACTGCAAATGGGACACGGATAAAATACAGGAAAACCTTTCACCAGCTCTCAAAACCTGTAACCATTTTTTGAAATACTTGCATTACTATTAAGTTTCCTACCATGTGCCCTAAGGTGGTTTTAACTTTACAACAGTTCTTTTATATGTGCTACTCTCTATGGTAACTATAGTACCTCCCACACCACATACTTCTCAGTTGTGGGTGCAGCTTATGGTACCAGTAATTGTAAAAGAATGTGATGCAGGTAATTAGCCCAGAGGGGGAAAAAAAATAAAAACCACAAACAAACCAAAAAGCAACCTGGAATTACTTTAAAGCAAATTAATTTTACTAACAGTAAATACACTAGCAGTATTTCCACAGTTTTGTGAGTGTACATTTGTTTGTATGAAAACTTTTTTGTATTTTATCAAAATCACTCAGCATTAGACGTGTTATTGTTTAAAGAGCAAGGGGCACGTAGAATGTTAAATCTTACTGAAACTGAATGTTGTATTACCACTCACAATGCAACAGCATCAACTGAAGAATCCCAGTTCCTAACTGATGTTCCCTGAGAGCCAGGGGGTGGTGTGATGGAGTGAAATGCCAGCAATGCCCTAAACATTGTCAAAATCATAGAAAGACTTTTTGTCAAACTGCAAGGAAGCAGCAGTCTGTGGCAGCCGAAGCATCCCCCTCCTCCCAATGCCTCCTGACTGGAATTTGGACTGTAAACTGGGAACTTGAGATAAGACTATTGTCTAATCATCTCAAGTCTGAGAAGAAAACAAGGCTCAGGAAAGAAGAATGTGTCTGTGTTAAGAACCAGCCCTAGCCGGGCTCAGGGGATGATGGGGGAGAAGGTTTTGGGTGTGTGGTGGTGAAATCTCTCTATACCAAACCAAAGGTCCCTCCCCTCACTGGGAAGACCAGGTGCACACAGGACATTCACATGGGAGGCAGCTGAGAAGAGGTCATAAATCATCAAAGATCCCCAAAGAACCTCCCTAATTTATTCCTGAGGCCTTCCACCACCAGAAGACTGCACTGATCTAAGTGAGGATCAAGTATCCTGAAATCTGTTTCAAGAGACTGCAAAGTTTCCCTCCCAGTGGGAGGTGCTGGGCATCTCCTGGATGCATATTAATCCACTGGACTCTATGTTTTTTGGGAAACCCTCACCACCAAGAAGACCAGAAGAACTGGACCAAGGGGGCTCCAGAAGGTTACATGGAGTGGTGATACTTTTTCTATTTTAATCTCTATCACTCTCTTTCTTTCTTGGCCCCTCCCCACTCTTTACCCTATTTCTCTCTCTCTTTCTCTCACATTTACCATTAAATAAAACCCATACTATTGACTTTGGCATTTGGTCTCTCTTGTACCTTAATTCAGGCAGAGGCATTTCTAATAATTTTAATAACCAGATCATTACAGAAAGCCAATGCAGCACTGACACAAGACAGTAAAAAGGAAACATTATTCTTTAATGGTTCAACCAAATATCCGTTTGTTATTTCTGTGACAGAAGAAATTTAATAGCTTCAGAAAATAAAGCCCACTTAACCTGTGGGTCTAGAGTTATAATTTTAAACTGTACAAGGACATTATGTACATTTGCATTCCCCTGCACAAATCTATGAACACCCTAAAGCAAGCATTCTCTCTATTTTGGGTACTTATAGGCTGTAAAGTTGTGATGGGCTTTTGCATAGTACAAAGAGCTTCATTAAAAAAAAAACAAACCAAAACAAAACAAAACAAAAAAAACACACCAACCCACAGAACCAAAAATCCCCAAACACCAAACCTACAGTGAATATTCAAAAAACCCCTAGAAATAATAGCACTTGTACGCTTTTGTCTGAGTCATCCCTCACACGATATACAGCAGTAAAAATACCCAATAAACACATTTCTGGAAAAACTTTTCAGAGAACTTTGCAACCCTGAGACATAAAAGAGTTTGAAGGTTCAGAATTCTGTAATTCATTTTTTTAAAAGATAACAAAGAGAAAAGCTTTTTCTGTCTCTAATATCATTTTAGAAATGAGCAATAAAGCCAGAATTGAGAATCTGAGAGACAGCAAAGTGAATTTTGTTCTTAATCACCAGGTTTTACCTGGATCAATAAAGTGGATCTTGCTGGAATTTCAAACACCTTAACTGTAGTTCAGTTTGCCCTTTTTCTCTAAAACTAAATGCATAGAAGATATTGCACAGGGCTGCATAAGACCACAGGAAATGACTGACAGAGTCAGACCAATGCATAATATAGCACCCATTTTGTCTGCCTTCGACAAAATGAGGCAAAAGGAGGGGTCTTTTAGGGAACCAACACAAACCCAGACCACAATCAATAGTCACTCTCCCCGTGGAAATCCTCTCTACAGAAATCCACAGCCTTGTACTGGAAAATTTATTTGCTCTCATTTTTTAGAGTACAAATTTAATTTTATAGCAGTCTGGTTCTCTCATGACCATGAGTTTTTCACTCATTCCTAAAGTCACTCTTGCTAAAAATATCAGGAAAAGGAAGGCATAGAACCATTAAAAGTTGTCCTGTTTGCCTTAGTGGTAGACATTTCAACATGGCTGAATAGAATTACAAAAATTCTGTCATTTTTAAATAAATCTACTTGATTTTAGCTTCAGACCAAATTTTCAAAGCAGTTAGATGCATAATTGAGTCAAATAGATGGCTAAGAGGATTTTCAGACAAAGAGTCCCAGAATGGTTTTGGTTGAAGGGACCTTAAAGCTCATCTTGTTCCACCTCCTGTTGCAGGCAGGGACACCTTTCATCAGACCAGGTTGCATCCAACCTGCCAGAAATGCAATTTGCTTCCTGTATTACAAGCCATACAAATACTAAAATAACTATATACATGTGACCAGGAATGACAACAACTTTTCCTCATTGACTGGAGATGAAGACCCTTGCATACATACACTTTATGAAAAAAAAAAAAAATCCTTTATTTAATATTTCTTTGTATTTTCCCCCTTAAATATATTTTTCTTTCAAAATAAGTAGAAAGTTAAATTGCAGAAAAACTCTCAAACTGCAGAAAGCCTCTGCATTTCCTGTTTATGTTATTCATTAAGACTCAGTCTGTCTCTGAGAACGTGTTTATGAAAAACCAGAACCAGTTTTGGAAATGCCAGGGGTTTTAGTAGCCACCAACTGATTGACGATACCAGATTTTGAAAGCACTTCTCAGTGACTTATAAACATCTATTGCACTAACAGGGAAGGTGGAAGCAGTTAGGCGACAAGAGGAGAGTACTTGTTATAGATTAGAGAGAAATCATGTTGCTTTAAATGAAATTACAGTTCTTGCAAAGCCTATATGCTTTCTGCAAACTGTATAGAAGCAGCACAGGTTAACAGCAGCCCTTGGCAAGTGTTGCCTGTAGAATTCTGACCTCACCACACACCTGAAGAAAAATCTTTAGCACAAAAGATCAGTGTGACATTTCAACCAGATAGTCTGTGGGAAACAACCCTGCAACTTTGTCAATCATACACTAATAGTGATCACAAAAACTCAACAATTCACATCCCTGTTTCTTGCTGCCCTGTTTCAGCTTTGCAGCTACACAAAGAACTGACAACCTCTCCATTAAGAAAAAAAAAAATACAAAAGAAATCAAAACAAAAGCCAGGCAAACACTTTAGCTCTGTGTCCCTAAAAATAAAAAATGTGAATACAGAGAAAGATTACAGTGAAGAGCAAAACTTTTTTTTCAGGAGGGAAAGTATAAGAAATGTGAAAACTTGCAAACAATTGCATCAGGAAATTCTTCCTGGCACACATGTAGCAAAAAAGCAGTATTTGGCGAATGGATCGGCCATTCCAGGTTTATCTGTGGGTAGAGAGAAGGAAAGTCAGTGGTTGAAAATCTGGCCTCTCAGAGGGTTCATTCACCCTTTACTGTGAAAAAAAAGTAACCAGGGAGGCTGAAGGTCGGCAGAACAAGATTAAAAGAGATGCTTATGACTGTCTGACACTGTGATCTGGCACTACTCCCAACACAATATAATGGCCAGTCTCTTCGCGAACGAAGAACCGGGGAAGGTCTTTCCACCTTCCAGCCTGCGCATTGGATTTTTTAGGTGAGACACAGTGTGCGCGGAACTGAGCCCACCCTTTAATCCTGAGGTTCATCTGCCGGGGCCAAGCACGCTTGGACGGTGGCAGCGAGGTCCTCAGGACGTAGATGG
>NW_020955690.1:709817-714082 GCF_003031625.1 Empidonax traillii
AATCCTGAGGTTCATCTGCCGGGGCCAAGCACGCTTGGACGGTGGCAGCGAGGTCCTCAGGACGTAGATGGATTGCCTTACAGGGCTAGCGAGCTCCATCTGCCCGGGGAGTGTCCTAACCGGGAATCGAACCCAGATCTCAGCGTTGACAACGCTGTGGTTTAGCCACTGCACCACCAGGGACACTCCCAACACAATATAAAGGTGAAGATAAATCACGTAGGTCTGTTGGGTAAATATAATCAATCATAACAGTCTTTGGGAGCCTCAAACACCATAAAATAACTTACACACATCACAAAGAAAATAAATAAATCTGGATGTTTCCTTTTGCACCCCTGTAAAGTAATTTATGTTGTTTAGAACCAATAAGCCTAAAAACCAAAAGTATGAAGATGTCTTAAGATACAGAGTTGAATAGCACAACCCTGTATAAATCAGTCACCATGCAGAAATTAAAAAAGCTAACTCCAAACTAAAGGAAAGCTTATTAGCTCAAGCATTACACCTGGCTAATAAACATAATTCTCAGACCAAATTAGTATCTTCACGCAACTCGTGCTGCAGAGACACAAACTCTTGGTTGAGGTTCACTCAAGAACAGCCAAAAATGCTTCACTACAGAACTAAAAACTGATGAAAATTTTACTTTTAGACCTCAAGTAGCCAATGGGTACTTTCCAGAAATATAGTTGTGTTTAAATTGTTTATATTTTTCTTCCACTTCCTTTTCTCTCAGGGAAATAGTATGCACTGCAAAAGCCTAGTGGCCCATAACAAGCTCTTCCACGACTCTTGTGAGAACACAAACTGGCAAGAGGTGAGGTAAGGACCTATTTGCTGTAATCACAGCATCCTGGAAAGGATCAGAAGCTTTACAGTCAGTCAGCAGGGACAAAGAAATGAGTTTCTGCTCCACAAAACACAGAATCAAGGAAGACAGATGGAAGGAGTTTTGAAGGCCACCTAAGGCACCTCCTTGCCCAGAAACAGGGAAAATTACATGAATTGTCATACAAAACTTATTTAACTTATTCTTAAAATCTCCTATATTTCTCAAGACTGAAGGGCTGCAACTGGATGAGCACCCTGGGTGATCTCTCTTCTGAGATCTTGTTAATTCCAAAGCAGTGACAAAACAAGATTATGAAAAGCTGCAGGAAAAAAGAAAAAAGTCTCTGCAAAAGAACGAAACCACCACAATTTTAAGTTTATTATTTTGTGGGTTTTTTTTAAATACTTCCCAGCTCTTATTTTTCTCTCACATTTGTTCTTTGGGAGCCCTGAAGTTGGGATGTCTAGGAAGTCAAATATGGCAAATGAATCTGAATTTCTATAGGGAATGAAAAAGTTAGATTCTTGCTTAAATACTCCAAACAAAAGTGTCTTTTTACAGAGAGCTCCACATTGTCTTATCTGTGGTGCAAAATCTGCTTGCTTTTAATACTCAGACTCTCCAGCTATCCAGAGATTCATCTTGCTTGCCTTCCTTTGTCTAGTCCTGCCCCAAGATGATCCTCAATCATGTGGTACTACAGAATAGAGCCAATCCCAGCTCCTGGTCCCCAGTAAGCCTGTGTTCAGCAGAAAGGAAGGAGAAAGACAACAAATGCCTACAGAGAAATGAATCTTTGTGCATATAAACAAAACAAAAAAAGAAATTAGATTGATTACTAGAGGTTTAGGACAAGGATGAACTGACATCTTCCTGAAAAAAAAAAAAAACACACAAACTTAAAGCTGGGGTCAAGGTGGGAAATCTCTCAAGATAATTGCAACTGTCCTATTTGTGATATTCCCCCTCTCTCAGAATCACTGCTGTAAACAGTGACAAGTTTCTATTACTTACACTGACGCCCAGGAAGCTGCAACATTCACTTACTTCCTAGTAAACTCATTTAAGCTCCATAAAATCTACATCCACTTCTCCCACTGAGGAGGGGGAAGCATGAAATATTTAGACCGGTTTCCAAAGCCATTGCTTTTTCCTCCTCCCTCCTTTTCTCCTGGTGCAGCTAACAAAATACCATCCCTTCTTGCCAGGTCTCACTCAACAAAGCATTAAACAAAATCAAAAATTCAGCTTGCTCATGGCATGAAATGAAATATAATGCAGATGTCATGAACACAGCTAATATTACCTATGTAATGTTACCCAAGCGGACACCACCAGTCACACCAGAGAAGCACATTTCCAAGATACTGCCTGAGCTATTCAGTATCACTATCACTTCCTCAGGAGTCTAGGTGAACAAATCACACCTTTCAAAGGATCAGAATTTGAACTGATGAACAATCCCGACTGGCTGCCTGTCCCACTGGCAGGGGATCAAGAATTTCACCGAAAAACTTTATCCTCTGTAATATATTAAATTCATTTTTAATATTAATTTACTATTCCTAATTTCTCTGTCAACTAGCAGTCACAGCAATACCTTTACATTATACCACAGCAATTTATCAATAGAAATTGAGACAAAAAGTACACCATTCAGACAATTTGAAATCATATTGGAAATTTAAGAAGTTATGTCTAGAAAAAGGTACTACAGAGCATGAGATATTTCCAGACTTCATGTAGTGTAAATTCTAAACTACGGCAGCATTAAAGAGAAAAAGAAGTGGATGTACCATCCATAGAATCTATTGAAAATAAACTATTCTGCAAACACAAGTTTACCTGAGAGGTTCATATTTCTTTCAAGAGCTGCCAGTCATCTCAGAATTGAATGTTTGGGGTAAGATCTTACCAGTACTGGCAAAATTCTCATCACTTCGAAAGAGTCTAGGACTTGCATTTTTTTTAATCTGTTTTTTCTCCTACAGTTGCTGCTAAAATTACTTTACCAAAAAAATGATAAAAGGAAAGGCAATAACTATTTTTTACCTTCACACTTGAAATCAATTTTCATCCCTTAACCTGTCAAAAATCCCTGGGTGTTAGTTAGACTCCTGAGCTCCAGAAAGGCTGCCAAGAAATTTGCCTTATATGTGTTGGGTGAGTTACCAATTAACTCCAAATTTATGTGAGCATTTTACTGACAGGCTATCCTCACTTCAAAAAACAAAAACAAAAACAGAAAACCAAACCCAAACAACAAACCAAACAAAACCTTTGCTGTGAAGCCTCCAAGAGCTCACTCAGACTGGCAGAATACACTAGATCTCTCTTCCAGTCTTTACTTTTGTAAATAAACCCATGAAATCCTTAATGACCTTACAGATCTTCCACATCTTTAGTCCAGCCTATGCATAAGCACAGTTTTAATAAGCTTATGACAATGGACAATTTCATACTTAATGCCACATGTAAGGATGTCAGTAGCACTCTTAAGAAAGAAAACATCCATAAGGATATGACAAAACCTGGGAATACTTCTTCATGCCAGTAATTTTTGTCACATCTTTAAAAAGAGATTATTTGTGTCATGGGGCAATTACATTTATATACTAACAGTTTTGATGTCTTTCCTCCAGCCGAAGTAATCTGGCTTTTCTCATTCTTCTATTCTCATTTTCCTTGCCCTCTTTAAGAGAAGCTCCCTCCTTCCTCATGCTGTGCCAGATCTCATTTTCAATTCTTTTGTTTATTTTTTAATTCATTCCAACTTCATTTCCAGAAGCAAAAAGCCAGTGAAATGCATATTTCATTAAATATTTCATGAAATGCATCAATGTCATGCTAAGATGCCAAAACTGGTCTATAAAACAAAAAGACTTAATCAAAGCTCTGATGCTGAAAACATTTTAACCATAAATAACAGTTTTAAAAATGTGTAAAGCAAAACTGGAGCATCATTTCAATCAATTAGCAAAAAGGACCCATTGCAGTTATAAAATTGCAAAGCCCATCCAGTTGCACCCTCTGCCATGGGCAGGGGCACTTTCCCCTAGAGCACCCTTTGTGATGTGCTGGGTGCAGCTACTGTGACCTCGCTGGTGACGGTGGCTGAGAAAGCTGTGATGTCACAAAGGGCTCCACCCCAGCTCCACTGGAGGCAGAAGCAGCCCAGGAAAGGGAGAGGCAAAAAATAAGGGAAGAAAGGAGGGGGGGGGGGGGGAGAACAAACAAACAAACAAACAAACAACAACAAACAAAGAAAAAAACAAAGAAAATTGAGAAAAAAGGAAAAGTAAAAGAAAAAGAAAAAAAGGAAAAGAAACAGAAAAAGAGAAAAAGAAGGAGAAGGGGAAGAAGGTGAAAAAAAGAATAAAGGAAAAGAAAAGGGAAAGGGAAAGGGAAAGGGAAAGGGAAAGGGAAAGGG
>NW_020955690.1:714851-718134 GCF_003031625.1 Empidonax traillii
AGAAAAAGAAAAAGAAAAAGAAAAAGAAAAAGAAAAAGAAAAAGAAAAAGAAAAGAGAAAAAGAAATAGGAAAAGAAAAAAATGAAAAAGAGAGATGAAATTTGTGTAAGTCTAGAATGGAACAGAAACTGAGGGACAATGATGGACCTAAAGCTCAACCCACCACTGCGTTTAGTGCCTCAGTCTCACCAAATTCCCAACCAATGCACTTCAGTCTCACATATCTTTTTGAGCACACTTGTCTCTAAGTTCAAACCCAAGGTTTTGTAGCTGAGCAAGTCCCACCTATTAAAACACCTGGCAGGTAAATATTTTAAGCATCTAAGTGAAGGCTTCAATTGCACAGATACTCTTTCCTTCTGGTTCACCCTTTCTATTTCCTCTCATTTGTCACTTTTATCTCAGTTTTCCTTCTATCCATCTCCTCCACTTATTTAGTCACTGAATGGCTCATCTTCTATCATTCATCTTCCTTTTCAAACTTCATTTCAAATCTCCTTTTACCTCCTTTTTTAGGAAGGCTGTAACTGGAATAGAACATTTCCACATTGCTTTTGAGCTCTTGTAGAAAATGTATGAACTTTTCCAAGAAAACTGCTGGAAATGATGATGAACTTATGATTACAGAAGAAAAAAAGTTCTCTAAGGCTAAACAGTAATGGAATGAGGAAAAGGCTGAGGTATTTAACACCTTCTTTACCTCAGTTTTCAACACTAAGACAGATTGTCCTCAGGACAACTGGCTTCTAGAACTTGTAGACAGAGATAGGAAGCCAAACAGCCCCCCTGTAATCCAGGAGGAAACAATTTGCGACCTGCTGAGCCACCTGGATCCTCACAAGTCTATGGGACCAGATGGGGTTCACCCAAGGGTGACAAGGAAGCTGGTGGAAGAGCTCGACAAGCCACTCTCCATCATTTACCAATAGTCCTGGCTCACTGGGGAGCCATCACTTCCCAGATGATTGGAAGTTGGTGAATGTCACGCCCATCCACAAAAAGGGCCAGAAGGAGAACCTGGGAAATTACAGACCTGTCAGCTTGACCTCAGTGCCTGGCAAGGTTATGGAGCAGATCATCCTGAGTGCAGTCACACAGCACCTACAGGATGGACAAGGGATCAGAGCCAGTCAGCACAGGTTTAGGAGGGGCAGATCCTGTTTGACCAACCTGATCTCCTTTTATGATCAGGTGACCCACCTGGTGGATGAGGGGAAGGCTGTGGATGTGTCTACCTGGACTTCAACAAAGCCTTTGTCACCATCTCCCACAGCACACTCCTGGAAAAGCTGCAGCCCACGGCTTGGACAGGGGCACTCTGTGCTGGGTCAGGAACTGGCTGGAGGGCCGGGCCCAGAGAGTGCTGGTGAACGGGGCTGCATCCAGCTGGTGGCCGGTCACCAGTGGTGTCCCCCAGGGATCAGTGCTGGGCCCAGTCCTGTTTGATATCTTTACTGATGATCTATATGAGGGGATTGAGTCTACCATTAGTAAATTCGCAGATGTCACCAAGCTGGGAGGGAGTGTCTATCAGGTGGAAGGCAGGAGGGCTCTGCAGAGGGACCTGGACACACAGGAGAGTTGGGCTGATTCCAACGGGATGAAGTTCAACAAGGCCCAGTACCGAGTCCTGCACTTTGGCCACAACAACCCCCTGCAGCGCTACAGGCTGGGCACAGAGGGGCTGGGGAGCCGGGGGCTGGAAAGGGACCTGAAAGTTCTGAGTGATAGCAGCTGAACACGAGCCAGCAGTGTGCCCAGGTGGCCAAGAAGGCCAATGGCATCCTGGCCTGCACCAGGAACAGTGTGACCAGCAGGGGCATGGGAGTGGTTCTTTCCCTATGCTCAGCGCTGGTGAGGCCACACCTTGAGTATTGTGTTCAGCTCTGGGCCCCTCAGTTTAGGAAGGATATTGAGGTGCTGGAGCAGGTCCAGAGAAGAGCAACCAGGCTCGAAGGGACTCGAGCAGAAGTCCTATGAGGAGAGGCTGAGGGAGCTGGGGTTGTTTAGCGTGGAGAAGAGGAGGCTCAGGGGAGACCTCATCACTCTCTACAACTCCCTGAAAGGAGGTTGTAGCCAGGTGGGGGTTGGTCTCTTTTCCCAGGCAGCTATCAGTAAGACAAGAGGACATGGTCTCAAGCTCTGCCAAGGGGATGTTTAGGTTGGATATTAGGAAGAAGTTCTTTACAGAGAGAGTGATCAGGCATTGGAATGGGCTGCTGAGGGAAGTGGTGGATTCTCCATCCCTGGAGGTTTTTAAGAAGAGACTAGATGGGGCACTAAGTGCCATGGTCTACTATCTGTGGTGGTGTTGGATCAATGGATGGATTTGATGATCTCAGAGGTCCTTTCCAACCCATCTGATTCAATAATTTTTTGATTCTATGAAAATTCAGCATTTCTAGCTTTTTTTTTTTTTAATCTGCATTTATGTTCTGATAGATGATTTTGACAGAAAAGTTTAGACTGACTAAAGTAAAAAAAAAAAAAAAAAAAGAGAGAAAAAGACCTGTATTTAAAAAATTTTAGAGATTCAGTAGCCAAATACTGGGAAATAAAGGTAAAAACTCAAATCCAGTCTCACGAGTAAGTGGTAAAGAAGATGTTACAGGAATTGAGAGACCCTGGACATTTCTTAGGGAATAATTTAATAAATCCTGTAAATGGCAGAAGGCACCAGGCAGAAAGTCCTGAAGCCCCACAGAGAATCTTCCAGGAATTCAGAACACTGAAATAAGATGCACAAACCAAGGTGAAGACTGAAAGATCTGGGGTAAGAGAAGCACCTTAGTGCCTGGAAGTGACTATAACATTCACTACAAAGCCACTTAAAGACCTGTCTCTGGGTACCTTTTTGTAGTGCCCTGTGCAGTGGGGAGATCTTGCTCCTCAGGATGTCAGACAACCCAGAAAATGCTGCACTCCTGTAAGATTCCTGACATTGGTATGGCAGGAAGAAACTAATCTGAGCCAAAGACAATTTGCTGACAGGACTCAGTAAGAACATTTCAGCAATATCCTTTTGAAATCCAAAAGGAAAACTGAAAAGGGGAAAACAAAAACAAAAACCAACAAATAAACTAAGCACTGCTGCCTTTCTTCAATTATTAAATTTTGTTTATGTGGCACTCATGTTGGCAAAAAAATCATATCTCTGAAAGAAACGAATCTGGGGAAAACATACAGAGACAGAAAAGACTCAGGGAGAAATTTAGAAGGGCTACATTATGGCAATAATTCATAAAAATTCTATCATATGTCCTCCTCACAGCTAAGGAGGATA
>NW_020955690.1:720442-720981 GCF_003031625.1 Empidonax traillii
GTGATAACATAGTGAATGATTTATTGATATTCTCAAAAACTGTCACCTAAGATTTAAAGATTATTCATCAGACAAAGCTTCAGCATCCAAAAAGCTATCCAAGAACCAACCATCTCCTCATATGGGTCAGCAGTAAAACATAATAGCACAACTACAGACTTTTCCATGAAGATGCACACAAATCCTTCTATTTTCATTTCCAGAAGGAAAAATCCAGTGAAATGCATATTATCAATCTCATGCTGAGACACAAAAGCTTGCCTATAAAACATAAAGACTTAAACACAGCCCTGATGCTGAAAACATTTCAACAATAAATAACAGTTCTAAAAACGTGTAAAGCAAAACTGGAACATCATTCCAATAAATTAGCAAAAACGACACTTTGCAGTTACAAAACTGCAATTTATTTAATACAAAATCAGTCCAACCAGCTGGAGATGTTATTCACAAGCTCCTTGTGTCCAGCATCTGGTTTCTCTGAGGCTAAATCTACATTAAAAAGAAAGAAGGTAAAAAGAAGGGCAATAATTATTTGT
>NW_020955690.1:724343-793114 GCF_003031625.1 Empidonax traillii
GACCACCTCTCGTTTTCTCATTATGATCATCCACTTTCCAGCATCCTTCTGTGTCAGCCTCTTCTAACTGATTCCAGTACAACTGAGTTAGGTGACACCTGTTATTTAAATTTTTAACATTCACCTTCCCCCTTTGCCTCTCTTAGAGCTCATTTGTATTCTCTTCTCCAGCCAACGGGTGACAGGAGTCGACAGTTTGCTGCATAGACCACACACAAATTCCTTCACATATTAAGAGGCATTACTTATGTAAAGGCCAACCTCACAAAGTGGATTCTTACTCCTCTATGAGAAAGTGAGTTGAGAAAAGAGCTGCACATATAGACATGACCTCTTCTGTGGGTCCTACAAACAAATATAGAGCCGTGGAAAAGGAAGGAACTAACAGAATTTGGCTCTGTGAAACAAAAATCCCTAACACAATATATATTAACCTGTGGCTCTTACACTGTTCCTGTTTGCAGTTGGTTTAGGAGCAAAATCTACAGAAAACAGGGCTAATCAAAGATAACTCAAGTAATAACTAGAATGGGTAAGCAATTCAAACTCATCTCATGGAGAACAATGACAGGAACTCCTCACATCTTTTCAGCAGTAAAAAGATAAGCATTTTGCAGAGATAAAACAATCACCATATTGCCCACCTTTTGTGGGAGAAAGGCAAAAAAACACATGTATTTTTAAGAGACAACATACCATGATATAAGATATTTCTCTTTGAACTATTTGCACCACCCTTACAGGTTTGGTGTTTGATTTAAAAACAAACAAACAAAAAAAAAAAAACAAACAAAGAAGCAAAAATGGCAAACAAAGGCAAACAAAACCCCACACCAACAAAAACTCCAAACAAACAAAACCCAGACTGTCAGTCTTGATGTTGCAATATACTTTCTTCTGCTTCACAGGAAAGAACAGCTGTCAAAATACTCTGCCATTAATCCATGATCCAAAAGGTGATCCACAGGATCTTTTTACATGCATCCCTGTAGGCACTGAAGGTCCTGGTGGAAGTCTTTTGTCTTCTGGTTGATATGGCTGTGAAGCAGAGACATTTTTGCAGGCCTTAAAAATATATCAACCTGAATTAAAACAGAACAAAGCCAAACTAAGAGAGTCCCTGTCATGTAATATTAATTTTTCATTTCTCCCTATAATAGTAAAAAGAGAGTACAAAGTCCTCATTTTGGAATTCTCTGCTATCTAAAACATTGATACACAATTTCATTTCAAACAATAAAAAAAATCTTGCCAGTAGGAAAGTGTTAGTGAGATAAAAAAAAGAACTTGATGCAAACTCACAGTTAGAGCAGAAAGAGACTCAAAAGTGCAAGCTTGGAAAAAAAAAGTTACGGGTTATTACTCATCTCGTCAGGTTTATTCCAATCTATCAATAAATAAAGGATGGTCAGTTCCAGGGCTCAAACTACAGTAGAATCTGAGGCATTGGCATGGAACTACCAACTGTCTTAGGCTGACTGATAGTCAAATTTCAGAACAACCCTGGTCCTACAGAAATCAATGCAAAATTGCTATTTTGAAAGCCTGTGGTATTTAGGAGTTTTAGATTATTTCTGTGAGCTCTAACTCTCTATACAGCATTGCCTAAAGAATCTGCACACTGAGCACTCTGCTACTCATCACATTTTCCCGTAGCATGAGTTTCTAAGACAGCAAGGCTATAAAACCAAAATATTCTCTATTGAGGAAAAAACTCCACAAAAGTATTTGTTTATAACTTAATTTTTCATTCATTTTATGTTCTCCTGCAGTGACAACAAAAGTCTTACACAGTCATTCATCATTCATGGCTGGGCTTTGCGAATGAAGATTTGAGAATGGCTCTACCCACGCTTGCTACAAGCGCGCTGATGGTTTAAAAGGCTAGTGCAAGATAGACAAGTCCGGTTGCAGAAGGCACAGCAGAAAGACTCCCCAGGTGATATCGATGAGATGCGATTCTTTCTGCGTTGTCTTTTCTCCTCAAGAGTGATCCTGCGTGTGTTCTCAAAAGCAGCAGCAGCGTTATAGATGGTGTGTCTCCAGGCCTCCTGACTGGAGGCCAGAGTAGACCAATGGTGGTGATCAATATGGCCAAGGCTGAGGGATTGTTTCAGGCAGTCCTTGTATCTCCTCTTCGGGCCTCCTCTCTTGCGGCAGCCAGTGGCAAGTTCCCCATAAAGCACGATCTTAGGGAGGCGATGGTCCTGCATCCTGGAGACGTGCCCTGCCCAGCGCAGCTGTGTTCTCAGCAGCATGGCCTCAATGCTCGTGACTGCTGCCTGTTCAAGGACAGACGTGTTGGTCACATAGTCAGTCCAGTGGATGTTTGGGATTGTACGGAGGCAGCGCTGATGGAAGCGTTCTAAGAGACGCAAGTGGTGGCGCTTCCTGTGGTAAGCACATCAATCCTATCTCATATGGGCTTTCTCATGATGCATCTGCATTTTTGGAAGCCCTAATGGTAAGGGGGATACACTAAATAACCAGAACACAGCTTTGCTATCAGACTATCATGACATCAAAAAATACAGTAATAACCCCTGCATCACACCAAATAGAACATGTAAGTTCTCTGTTTACATGCACACAGACAAAGGATTGACTTCTCCTCCTCCTCTAGAATGAGATCCAATAACAAGAAACAAGAACAAATCATTATCTTCTGATACACTATCATTTAGATCTCCTCAGTTAAAGTTATAAAATGTCCATAGGCAAATAGAAACAGCCAGAAACCACGAAATACTGCTTAGAAAAACTGATGATGGATTTTTAAATTTATTTATTTACAATTTCTCTGGAAAAGAGGATCATTGGAATATATTGCTAGGGGCACTTTTTAATACATGTTAGGAATGACACAGAAAGGCACTAAACATCAGCAGAACCCTCTCTGTATCTGTGTGTTCTGTAGCAGTCCTGTGGACAAATCCTAATAATCTCTGTGACACTGACTCTAAGACTTGACAAGATCACATGGCTACACTTCAAAGATCACAAGGCTACAGGTACAAGACCAAGGAAGACAATTAGCTGACTTGTCTTGCAGATCAAAGAGAATAAATTAATATTGACAGAAGCTACTGCTGATCACCTCAAATGTAATTCACAGATTACATTCCTATTTGGATTTTATCTCAGCAATTTATCTTTCTTTGTTTGCCATAATTCGAGCATAAACTGAGAAATGCCCCACGTTTTTGCTTTATGTGGAATGAACATAAGTCTCAAGGAAAACCTCCTAAGTCTGAAGCCACTATATGATTCTTCAGCAAGGGACTTAAAATTTTCATTAAAGTGCATGGCTATGCCATCTTTGATGATCAGTAGGTTTGAACCCAGGCCTAGTTCTGAGAGAACAGTTACATAATCTTGGCTACCACTTCTGAAAAAAAAATTTTAAAATGTCAGAAAATGCTTTCAGAAAGCCCATAAACTAAATGTGGAAGGTAGAAGGAAGGGAATGTTACAGGGATTGTTAAGAAAAGTTAGCAGAGTGAGATTTCAAGAGAACAAAAACTTGCACAAAAGTATTCTGTGAAAAAAAATTAAGAACAAACTATGAGACGTACACATTGGTATCATCACATGTATGATGCTGGAATGTAAGATATATGATGTATCACACTGCAAACACTAGTATGCCTCTGCACAACATCCAGGACAACAATTTACTCTTTAAGTGTTTTACTGAAAGAAGAGAATGACAGATGAAACCTATTTATGCTCTCAACAAATATAATAGTCTCAGTAGGAGGCAAAAGAATAAACATCACACAAGGCACAGTAAATACAAAGTGAAAGTGTTTATTATTTAGTCACTTCTAATTTAAGGAGATTTAACAGGTATTTCCTTATAACATTCACATGCCCTTTGGAGACTGTGACAACAGAACGGTGTGTTACCGTCTCCCTTTTATTTAGACACCAAATTAGATGCATCAGATAAAAACATGGGCTCACTTATAAGGCCAATCCCAGTTTGGTAAGCATGTCAGCACACACTGGACTGCCATCCAGAAATGTGCCAGACCAAAGAGCCTTGAGAATCCAAGCTGGAATGGTAGCACAGAACACAAACTGATGCTGTTGATTTCATGGATATGTCATCCACCCCATTATGACTTCTTTCACTGGTCCCTTTGTCATCTATCTTTTCCCAAATATCCTTCTTTCATGTATTTGCTTCCAGCCCTGGCCCTCTGCTTCCTTCCTGCTTTCTCCCCAAAATCACTGTCCATTCATCAAGGGGTGAAACTGCAGTTTAAGGCAATCCTATAAAACATCAACAGATTAAATGAACACAAGTAGTCTGCCAAGAAAGCTTAGGAAGAGACTTAAGATTTTGGGGAAAAGAATAAGCAACAGAACACCTTTTGACTCTTGTCCTAGGAGTTGCAAGTAGTTTCTATAGGGAAGAAATCCCAGAAAAACAGATGTAAAAACTGGGATGAAGTTGAGGCACACATCCTTAGTCTCAAGAGGCAAGAAGATTCTGTGTTCTTATCCTACATGAGCAATTCTCACACTTTATAGACATAATCTAAGAGAAAATGCTCTTGGTGGTAAAAATGTTTTGTATGAGAAGTTGAGCTGATGTCTGAGATTATGCATGTAACTAAAAGCTGTGGTAGAACTGAGCTTCTTAGAGAACCTTTGTATCTCCGCCCAAAATTCCTCCACGCAGACAAACCCAGCCCCAGCTTCAAGCAGGTTTCCAGCCATGTACCATATTTATCTGAAAAACTGTTAAACAAGTTTGGTAAGTTGTACTCAAGCAAGACTCTGCAATAGCTACTCGGCCACGGGCTTGTCCTTCTAAAAGCATCCACTGGAGAAATTCATGCCCCAGTGTCAAGGCCCTGCTTCCCACTCTGAGGAGCCACAGGAGAACATGCGCTACCGGAACCGTGATTATAATGGACCATCAATCTGCTCAGTTTTGTGTAACTTGAAATAGGAAATAAATATTCAGAATCTCAAAACCTGATCAGGACAAGCCATAAATAACCCTTGATTCAACCTGAGTACCTTTAGGCAAATGACATTTTTCTGTTTCACATTTCCAGTACTCCAGACTGGTTATTTTCAAAGACAAGAACCGCTTGCTCTACTGTAACATGACACCCTTGAGCTGGATTAAATATACTGTATTCTTGCAAAGTTAGCTATTTTTACACTTGAATAGTCAAAGCAAAAACTGGCAGTATCATACAGCTCTAGTCAGAAGTCAAGTTTCCAAATGTGAAAT
The DNA here is from genome assembly GCF_003031625.1 of Empidonax traillii. Taxonomy (NCBI): domain Eukaryota; kingdom Metazoa; phylum Chordata; class Aves; order Passeriformes; family Tyrannidae; genus Empidonax; species Empidonax traillii. The sequence goes on from NW_020955690.1 coordinate 729,598, forward strand.
GAAATGCCGTGAAGCAACTGAGTATGTGCAATAGAAAAAAAAAATCCACTGCTTTCCCCATGTTGAGTTGATAATGATTTCCTTATATGTAAGTTGCCATTTACAAAATGAACTATTTTAAGGGGGAGATCTTGGCTCCACTGACAAGTTGCTGAAGGTACCAAATTCTTCACAGAAGCTTTGCACACATCTCTTCAAGACACAGAATAAGACAAAGATGAGATATTAAAAAAAAAAAAAAAGAAAAAAATATAACATTCTGAGCGAAATAAATTTTTCAAGGTATTTGATAAATACATCACACATTTGATAAAGTCTGGAGCTACAGAGGATTAAAAATGGCAGTAAGTCCACCTAAGATGAATTCCAGAGTGTGTTTCTTCAGACGTTTAAGAGGATTTTTTTTTTTAATCTCGGGAACAAATATTAAGATGATAAAAAAGATTTTAGAAAGTGTTCAGGTAAAGCTCTGAATAACAATCATGGAGTTCCTCTGTTAGGTGACTTGAGAGGAGCTATATGGAAGGCATGGGAAGCCAAATTCATGAATTCCAAGGTAAGGAGGGCAAATTTACGTTTTCCTAACACAGGCTGGCTGTTTCAGGACCTTATCCTGTAGCCCTGCCATTACCAAAATCTTGCTGCATAAACCTAATACAGCATGAAACTCTCCCATGGTGTCTTAGAGTGGACAGAACAAACACTGTGGGTTAGTAAAAAGACATCCTGTTTTAGAGGGAGGGGAAGAACACACACAGAGAACATTCCAGGTAGGAAACTGCCTACTATCAATGTGTGCTTCACAAAAATGTTTGGATACATCACAGAAACAGATCCAAAAAATTCAAAAAAATCCAAGAAGTTCCTCCTCAATGAAAATGCCAAAAGATGTGACAAATCACTAGCTTGAGATTCCCATTAGGAAAACTATCAGTTGTTCAGCTCTTCGGCTGCATTTGCAGTCTGCAGCTTGGCACAAACTTGGTTGCATCTCTACTTGTCTCAGTTTAAATAAGACACAAGTGTTTTGCTGAGGATGAGTTATGAGGAAGACCTAAACTCCTCCCTCTAAGCAATTGTGAATCTGGAATTAAGAGGCTCTGATGGAGAAAAATTGTGGAAAACGGAAGAATAATAGCCCTTTATTAACAGATAAATGTGTATTGGCAGAAACAACGAAAAAATAAAACACAAGTAAAACAACCAAACAATAATCCTATACCCAAAAATAATCCCCTTCGAAACAAACAAATAAAAAAAACAAAATGAAAAAGGTAAACAGTTCAGTTTGTGCCCTTTGGTGGCGTTTGATGCTGTTGGATCACTGGTGGTCGCCATTTGGGGGGGCCCCAGCCCCCGGGTGTGTGGGAGAAGCTGAAAATGGAGGTCTTCCCTCCCCCTGCACTAGGAAAGGGGAGAGAGAGGAGGGAGTGGGGGAAGAAAAATAAAAAGGTCCTTCCCAAGGGGAACTCATTCTGTCCTGCTGGCTGTATTGTGGTGTATAGTTTTCCCTCCCCTTTTGATGTGCACAAGAACTGCTGCGAAGAAAAAAAAAAAAAGGGAACAGAGGAGAGGAAAACCTTCCAAAACAGTTCCTCTCCAATGAAAATTCAAGCAGAATTCACAGCTGGCAGCCAGGCCAAGAACAGAGCCACTTCTGAGCTGCTGCCACCCAGACCCCCTCTCAGCTCAGGCAGCAACGAACTCCTCCTCCGTTTCCCAGGAGACAAGATCTTGAGGGCCATCAGCTCGGAATGGGGTTTTGCCAGCCATTCTTTTGTGTTAGTTAATGGCCCAAACCACAGCCAACCTGCCTATTCAACATCCCTTTCACACTGTGGGCACAGTGAAAGGAAAAATTCCAGCTTAGTTTCCCAGAACAAACAAAACCATGACACTACTAAATAAATTCAGTGCAGCATCTTCTGCTTATCTCACCGTGAAAAGTGTGTCACTGAAGCACTTTCTCCTACTCATCTTACTCATCTGACTGATAAGACTTGACTCCAGACTTTAGCATAACAACCTTGTTAGTGCTTGTAATGAAGATGATGTGAGCCATCACCACTGACACTTCATTTTAAGTTCAGATTTAATGTTAACAAGTCAGTACAGCCTGAATTACACAGAAAATTCATAAGCAAGTCCTTGCCCCTTCAACATTGCCTCACTGCTGACCAAACAGCCAGTTTTAAAAAAAAAAAGTATCTGTCCTTTGGCAGACATCAGCTCTTTGTTGACCTCATAGACAAAGAGGACAATGTTAAGGCACAATGAATATAAACTAGAGACCACCAGCATATTTCACATTCAACAACTTGAACAGTTAATATTTCATGATAATGGTCATTGATGGGTGACATGTTCAATTCAACTGGCATATTACAAAAACATCCTGAAAAACTAAGTTTAGACGAGAAGTGGGTGAACAGATCACTGGGGGAACTGACAGGCTTATAAGTAAATAAATTAGCTTGACTGAAGTGGGATATTACTAATGAATCAAAATATGATAAGAGATGTGCATAGTTTCATGTGATATGTTTACAGGAGGGTGAAATACAGAAATGGGCTCTGATGGAAGTTCCAGCTTTGAGCTCTGAGAACTAAGATATTAAATTATTTTTACATCCTTAGTGATGTCAAAATTAAAATTACACTACTTCACCCCCTGTAAACACTGGCATGTCTGCATTAAGTACCTCGGAATGGATTTTTACTGTTCTTTCATCATGGTAAGTGAGAAGTAACCCCACTGGCAGGCATCCCTGTTGTAAAAGACATTGTTAAAAGCTGTTGTGTATGGACTGTCACAAGTGAATTTATAGTCTGACAACATATAAATAAGAAAAACTAGGGCAATACTTGCTTAACAGGTGAACAATCTACTGCTATGAGAGAAAGAAAGTAATAGTTTTATTTTGAGGGCTCTTTTCTACCCCCTTGTATATTTTGAACCACATACTATCCTGTTGATGGAGAAACCACCACCAAGATTTCAACTCCCTTGAATAAACAAAATCAAAGCAAAAAAAAAAAAGGATCCGTTTTTTTAAGTGTGCTTTTAAACTATAGAAAAAATAAGTACAGTTAGGGCAGAAAAAAATAAGGGTAGCTTTTGGTTTTTACTACCATGTAAATTGACTATTGCACCTCCAAGTAAATTGAGGGCAAATATGTGATTCTGGGCTCCTTCAAGCACAAGCTTTAGCAACCAAGCAATGACTATTACAATGACATAGTTCAAAATGCAAGTAATTATAACAGTGCTTACTGTAATTATAAACCAAATATGTCTTGGTGTCTGTGACAAAAATATGGAGCTTTACATACTCCATTTTAGAGAAAGACAGGAAGACAAAATGAATAATGTCAAGTGGTTTTTTCTCACTGTGCAAGTGCTTTTTTCTCATAAGGCCTCTAAAATAGGTTCTGTGGAACAAAACTTTCATTATGTATTTTATACAGACTTTTGGCACGTTTAATTAATGCGGCAAAAGATTAATTACAAAAAAATAAAAATTCTGTCAGGGTGAAATATCATTGTCAGACACTTGCTGAAACATGGTTTTGTACATACAAATGAGTGTTCACACGCATAAGGAGTCATTTATATGAAGGTGCAACTTTTTAATTATTTCACGTAAGGTGAAAATAAATTTAGCCAGGTACATTGCCAAAACTGTAATTTTGTCACTATGCACATCCAGCTACAGCTCTACTCAACCTGCTCTCATTAGTAACATTCAACCTTATAAATTTGTGCTCAGCTTTTCATAATACGCGTATTTTTTACAACAAAATGACACTACAGTACTTACAAGTGACTGATCCATCTAATAAGCAGCAAAACTACAAAGATGTGCCTATAAGTCTTTTGTAGTCATGACGGTTTAGAAGCATGAATTACACAGGTACTGTGTTACTTCCCCCTACAATCCTTGTAGTAACCTAAATTATTCAACCAGAGCTAACAGCCCAAATTTGGATGCCCAGGCCCACTTTGGTGTCTCAAACAGATGCTAAAATCATAGGATTTCAATTCAGGTTGAGCACAGTAAATAAAACTGCATATGTTAAATGTTAATATGCTCTTATGTTAACTGTAAGAGGTTAAAAACATTAATTACACAGTTTTAAAGACATTTTAAAGTTGCATTTCTGCAGCAGTGGTTGACAGAAAGACAACACTCATCAGAGAGACTTTTGGACATACAGATATTACAGAACAAAACATAAATTTTCAATTATTGTATCCTCTTGTTTATAACATAACATGATATACTGAAATCTGCTTATAAAAGCGTATAATATGTTAATACCTTCCACAGTAACATCTTGAATGTCATCAAGGATGATCCTGGAAAATGAAATTAATAAATGCACTAGGCATTAGAAGTATGGCACTTTGGAAAGAATTTGATTTGTTTCATGTAATAATTTCCTCATGCTCCCCAATCTCTAATAATATATATATGTATTCAGCACTAAAGCTGTAGTTGGACAAGCTCTTTTTGCCAACATTAACTGATGTTGATGCCAAGAAAAGCACTAATGCTATTGCCTCCATTTCCACATTTTTAATGCTACAGCTGTTTCATACCTTTCTGTGGGCCAGTGTAAGTCTTCGTGCCCCTACACAGTGAACTGGATCTGTGAAATGATCCACTTGAAAGAACTGCGGGGGGGGGGGGGTGAGGGGGGGAGTGTCCATTGAATTACGCCTTGCAAAAATTACTTTCAGTGTATATTTACGCTTGAAAGTCACTCAGTTTCACACCTTAAGGAAGGCTCGCACATTTGGAAGCTTGACTGGTTTTAACAGCTGTAATGGAAAAATAAAGGATGCTACTTCTCCTAACAATCTTCTCCCAGGAGCATCCTCGGACTATCAATGTTTACAAAAACACTGTAACTGTTCCCAAAGGACAATTCTTCTCACTACTCCACTTTCCAACAGCTTATGTGGGCTCTTCGGAAGTAAGGTAAGTATCTTCTACAAGTGATAATTCTTTTAAACTAATATTATTTGTATTGTTTCACTTCAAGGTTTTCAGCCTTTCATGTTGCTAAATACAGATGCTTTGCACACAAATAGTTCTTTTTGCAGCCGAAGACCTCATGTTATTTGTAATACTCTAATCTATTTTACATTTGCAACATACTTTTACATTTCAGAATGCTTACTTTGTGGAAAAAAAAAACCCAACAACTATCACATATAAAGCAAGCTAAATTACTCTTATGAAAGACCTTCTACAATTGTGAAATTAGACTAAGACTGACAAATTACTCTATCAGAGATACTTCTGTTAAACCACAGTTTTGCTAAAAAACACGTAATTATAACCCATTATATAATGCCACTTATACCTTCTATTCAGCTTTCCTTTTCATTAGTTACCATTTAACAGCTGCTTAATCTTGTGGTTAATACCGGACCTTATGACTGGAGGGTGTCTCCTAAGCTGAAGTACTACACAAAATAATTTATCATGATAACAAAACCAGAGGATAATTTCTGCAGAAAAATTATAATTTTGTGTCATTTACGACGGCTGTTATGATTCCTGAGACCTTCTGAGTTTATGCTGTTAAAAAGTTTTCATGAAGTACACACATCTGAACTTAATCATATATAATTCCAGAATCTAAAAACAGCTGTTTCCTTCACTCATAAAAGGAGATTTAAAACGTCAGTTTACTTTTATTGGTTCTATCACTGTATTTCAGTGATTGGCAGCTTCAAAATGCACAGTGCTGTATGGCCCTATTTATTCTGTAAAATGTTCACTAAGATTTCTATGCTTCTTTCTTCTGTCAAGATCACACAAGATAGATATTTTACATTATTTTCTTTAGTTACCTGGGGTTTTTTTCTTATTTGTGTTTTTGCCTTCTAGTTCAAGAACACAAACATTCTTGAAAGCAAGCAAGAAAGCAGCACCTGAAAGAATTCATCACTAAGTTATATTCACAAGTAGTAAAATGTAACATATTGTTGAAGATGAAGAGATAACCTGGCAAATCTGAGCAACTACAGTGACAAGGGGGGGTTATAGGAAGAAAAGATTGTAGACATAAAAAAATATATGTGAAATAATAGCCTAGTTTTAAAGGTTCATAGATTTAAAAGATACCCCTGTAATCACCCATTCTGATTCTACCCATAACACAGGGCAGGGAATTTCACCCAGTGACTCCTGTGAGTTCCACAATTTGTGAGTGAGTTAGACACCGTTTTTACAAAGGCATTCAGTACAGCACTTACCATCTCCTGTAATAATCTGCTGTCATAATGATTATCCTCATTATAACTAGTGTACCTCATATTTTTAACACTTTGGAAGTGTTCATTTCTCTGCCAAAAACCAATCAATGACAGCTGAATCTGTTACTCTAAACTCTTCCTGAGTGGCTTTCCACACACCTGGACTAGCATTCTTAGTTTGTATTGAAAGTTTGTTTAGTTTGTTTTGAAAGAGAACAGACTGTGTTCACACAAATTTCTTCAGCTGTAGAACAACTTTTTATGAAGAAGACTGAAATCTATACAAGATCTTCTTAGCAGATGCTACAGCAATGCCAGAACAAGCAGATATCTGAATAAAGTGTTGATTTGCTTCCATAAGGAGAGGCCACCATTACAAGCCTCACAAGTGCACCTAATGCAAATTCATTCATATTACAGTTTTGCAATTTATAAAGGAAATCATTCCTGGAAATTGAACCTATATTTTTACTTAGTTCCACTTTATGTGAATAATTTATTTGATACACTTTAAATATTTGAAAAATTCCTTTTTATCCTTGCTTTTGTGTCTTCTGCTTTAATAGACTTTGCCTCCCAATGTAATCTGTAATAATTATTCCTTACTGTTCGCTGTGACTCTGTTTTCCAAAACAGATTTTCTAAATAAAAACTAATTAGGCACACTTCTCAAAGTTCTTTGAGTCTGTGTTTATTAATGTCTTATGTTGGTGACCATAAAATATCCTGGTTTTCTATCCTCCCCTAGCACAAAACTATGCAGAAAGGCTATGAAAAAATTTGTTACCTTGCAACACTGATGGTAGCATTCATTTACTGAAGTGACAAAACTTCATTTCCTTAAATTAATTTTTTTTTTTAATACTGCATGTAAGAAAAACAAACAGATGGAAACCACCAATTTTGGAAATAACTTTGTAGGTGTTTATTAATGTTGACAAACATGAAGGGTGCTGAGGGTGGGTTTTTTTTTTTACCTTCATATTGTCAAAGTTTCTTTGAAGTGTAATTTGTTTGCAATATATTCATTAAAGTTAGTGAAACTATATTAATCATCAGAATCCATAAATCATGGAGAGAGCCTTCTTTAAAAGAGTATGGAGTGACAGGACAAGGGGAGATGATACTCAGACCAAAAGAGAGTAGTATTACATGGGGTAGTACAAAGAAATTCTTGGCTGTGAGGCACTGGCACAGGTTGCCCAGAAAAGCTGTGGATCCCTGGCAGGGTCCAAGGACAGACTGCAGCAGCCTGGGCTAGTGGAAGGTGTCCCTCCCCATGGACTTGAACGAGATGATCTTTAAGGTCCATTCCAACCCAAACCATTCTGTGATTCTATTTTTCGCCCATTTATCGAGATCCGGCAGTTCTACACTAGAGCCTATCCCGTTCCCCTAGCACAGAGGTGCTTCAGCATCGCAAGCGTCTCTCAGCCCCACCCCCTCAGGCTCAGCCCCCTCCCGCCATTTCCCCACCTCCCCTCAGTCACCACAAAATGGTGGCGGGGGCGGGACGGGGGCTCTGCCGCTGCCGGCGCGGGCGCGTGGCTCAACCAACCGAGGGCCGCGGCCCGGTCCCACGTGACTCCCTCGGAACTACAACTCCCGTCATGCCCCGGCACAGCCCAGTTCCTCTTCCGGCTTCCCCTAAACCTCGCCGCGCTCGGGAAGGTCGCGCAGGGCGGAAGAGCCGCCGCCGATCGTGTCTGTATCATGCTGTCCGCCGGCGTCCGCCGCTTCGCCACCTCCGCCATCCGCCGCAGCCACTATGAGGAGGGACCTGGCAAGGTGGGCAGGAGCGTTTCGGTCCGCTCAGGGTCCTGGGGGGTGAGGAGGGGGGGACGGGGATGTCTGTGATGGCCGCCCTGTGATCTACCTGCTGTCGTGTGGCTTTGGCGTGGCGCTGTGCTGGCATAACACCGAAAGCAGGGTAAAGCGTGTGATGCCGGCCCCCAGCGCCTTTCCCTGCGGTGGTACAGATGATGAGCATTGCGGTATGAGCAACAACAATGATACTGTAAACGCTTTCTGATGTACCTCGTGCTGGGCGGATAGTGTTAAAGACCCCCGACTAAAAACTTGGTTTAAAACGTACATAATGGAAGTGAGGAAAAAGTAATTTTCCCTTCACGGGAAAACTAAATTAAATAGCAGGACGCTGGAGTGCCTTTGCATGTGTGTCCTCGGTGCAGGGTGAGACCTGCAGTGAAGTGGGCCCGCTTTGGGCTGCAGGGAGACGCGACAAAGTGACCCCTAGAGGTCACATCCAGAGAGTGTTAAGGGTTGGAAGGGACCTTAAAGATCTTCCAGTTCTGACCCCCTACCACGGGCAAAGGCACCTTCCGCTAGCCCAGCTTGCTCCAAACCCCGTCGAGCCTGGCCTTGGACACTTCCAGGGGTGGGGCAGTTTCAGCTTTTCTGGGAAACCTGTGCCAGGGCCTCTGCGCCCTCACAGGAAGAATTTCTTCTATAAATCCAGCCTTAATTCCCGCATTTTGAAGCCGTTCCCCCTCGTCCTGTCACCGCAGTTGTTGATGAAGAATCTGTCTCCAGCTTCCCTGTAGCTGCCCTTCAGATAGTGGCTGGTTATTTATCATCACAAATACTGTATTTCTTTCATTGAAAGGAAGGGAAACTACTTTGAAATGTCATATTTATTTTACCAACTTGGCTCTACTTCTTAGTGCTCTGAATTTCTCACTGTTTTCAAGTCAATGAGAGAGCAATTAAACTGCATGGATTGCAAAACTAAAGCTCCCTTTTCTCCTCCAGAACCTGCCTTTCTCTGTGGAGAACAAGTGGCGGCTGCTGGCACTGATGTGTGGGTTCTTTGGAAGTGGATTTGCTGCCCCTTTCCTCATAGTCAGACACCAGCTCTTGAAGAAATGAAGGGCACAGACTGTAACTCCACTGACTGGGTAACTGATTTTATTGCTTTTCACAGCACAGTGGAATTTGAAGAGCCTGGCCTCATCAGAAATCACTGTAGTTTTCAGCCTTTTGCAGTCCACATGCTCACGGTTGTGGTCTGCAGTTGCATCATAATGGCTCAAATAATGGACAGGTTTTAGTTTATGTTACAGAGCTGCTGCACTCAGTGGTTTGTGAACTTTGCCTCCCCAGAGGCCACACCTCTGACTGTAGCCAGAGCCATGTCTGCTTTCACCCTTGAGGAGACACAAAGGCACACCTGACATGACCTGTGGGTGTAATTAGCATGTGTGATGTGACAAAACAGGATAAGAACCTGTAATGCTGTAAATGCTTTCCTATGTGCCAGATAAAGAGCAGTAGAAAACAAGATTTCTTAAGCTTCTTCAGCCATATCCAAATAATTATACCAACTGCATCGTTCCTGACTAGTTCTGGGCTAAAGTCGACTCAAAAAAAGGTCATTAACAGAAATCCATTGATTCTCACTGATGGTCCTAACAAAGCAAGCCTCAGATATGACCCAGACTGTGCAAGCATATCACTTGCAGTTGAAAGGCTACTTCAGTTTGTCTGGTGGTATTTCCATTCCACCTTGGAAATACCTGGTATTGTCAGTTCTGTAATTTGAGAAACATATTTTTTGAAATTGGAAAGACCGAAATAGTTCTTGGAAGGAAATAACAACTCTCTCTGACATCTCATAGTTGGAATAAATTGAAGTTGTCTGTGTAATTCCTTTGCCAGTTTGATGTTTTTGAGTCCCTGGACTGAGAAGGAAACAAAAATCAGCAACCCTTTATTGAACTTAAGCATTTAGAACTGTATGGCTTCATGTAAGTCAAGGCCTCTGCTGCAAAACCAGGTGGTGGATGAAGCCAAGCCTATCAAAAATTTTAAAATATGTGTTTATAGCTGTTCTATATTCAAATAATAACTTGTAATTTTATTTGTATTTGTAATAGTAGTAGTAATATGGAGTTCCTAAATTTGTTTAATTTCTTTTCCCTGCAGACTTGGAAGTCTTCTATCCAGCACCTTTCAGTGGGAAAATGATAGCTGCAGTACAAGCTGGATGTGTCTAAATAAAATATTAAATCTGAACGCCTTTGGTTCTGTATTTTATGCAACTCCTAAAGTGCTTTTGACAGCTGGTGTACGCTGAGAAACATTTCAAATTGCAGTGTTTTGCCATTATATACTTAATTTTTGTTGTGTATAGAAACAGAGGGTAAGAAAAATTCACATTTCAGAAATGCAGCTAGGCAAATGTGTTATGTTTGCTAGTAATATTTTCTTTGCAAAGAACTCCCAGTACACCTTTGTAACCTTTTTAATCTAATGCCCTCGATTAATTCAGGATTTCTTGAGTACATGTTAAACAGTGTTACTGGTTTTGATCTGTGCAGTTCTGCAGTTGATAGTTTGTATTTTTTTTTTTTATGTAACACCTGCCCACCAGAGGTTTCCAAATGAGTAGCCACGTTCTGCATTCAAGGCAAATTGTGTGTCCCTTTAGAACCAGACTGTTACCCTATGCGAGTTGTTCAGACAGTTTTCAGTAACTTTCAAACCCCATCAGTTATCAAGTCCGGAAGTTCTCTGTCTGACTTATGTAATTGGTTCCCTTAGGATTTCAGAGCTTTCCCTTCTGCAACAGAAACACATTAAGAGGTCTGTTCTGTCTTTCTGTTAATGCAAACTGGTACAAAGGCATTTTTTACTACTGGATTATAATGTCATTGCTGTTCAACAAAGCAAAATCTAAAATTCATTGTTTTGGTTGCTCGAGTGGAAAATGCTCGTTGTCACTGAGAGAGATGTGGTTCCTGTCATTCATATCAGATGTTGGACAGTGTTTAATTTCACAGAAGCACAACTCCAGATTGGATTTGTCTCTCTGGCTTTATGAGATCCCTGTTTATAGCCAGGCTTGATTTTGGGAGCATATGTCAGTCTAGATCACTTTCCTCTTCAACCGTATTAGTTATTTATCTGTATTCATTTAACTGCTGTTCTTCAAATTTATGTTGGTCTTTAACCCATTCTATGGTTTATTGTTTAAGTCACCCCGCTCATTAGTTTGTTTGTTGGCTGCTAAACAGACAAGCCAAGAAAACTGGTAGATTATTTTTTCCTCACTTCACTTTCTCATTTAGGAACGGTTTTCTAAACAGATTCCCACCACAGATATTAACATGGAAATACCCAACCCTGAGTGATTTTAGAGACAGAAGTATCACTAAAAATATGCAGAATGAACTGATATTTAATGGCAATAAGTGGGATAGATCAGATTCATTAAATCCCAGGAGCTGTAGAATTAAGTAGTGCCAAACATAACAAGTGTGTTCCATCACACTCAGCTGTATAATAGTCTGAGTACCCAATGAAATATTCATTTTTAAAACAGCCTTTTGGATTCCCTTCAGGGCACCTTGACTTGGTAGGAGATAAATCAATTGAAAAAACAAGAGATAGAAAAATAACACCCTCACAGGTTTGATGTTACAGCCAAAAAGCAATATGTAAGCAGTGCTTCTCTGTCATTAAAATTGAATGAAGGAAACAAGGCAGTGGTTTAGGAACCTCTGGGAAATTACACATCTGTGTGAATGATGATATTTTTTACTTGCTAGATGCCACTTTTAAAGAAAATCATTAATGGTCCTTGAGGTTTTTCCCAGTTTTCCTGTTATAATTTTCCCCTTCATGAATTCTGTTTTGGCACAAACTCAAAATTGTTTCACTTTGCTTCCAGAAAGCTTCATGCTTTACCATTTTATTTTTGTAAGGTATAGTCCTCAAGCAGTTTCTCAGTTAAATCTGATCAGATGTGAATTAGGTGTCCCTATATTTTAATATTTAGAATGGTTTTGGTTTGGGGATCTCTCTGTTATATGCTGGGACCGCTCTGGGAGGACTTGTGCTCAGTTACGTGTAATGGGGTAAATATTTTGATGTGATTAAAAAAAAAAAAACATTATTTTTCAAATCAACTGCTCTTGGAATTTCTGCTCAGCAATTAATTTGACAATGCATTCTATTCAGATCTCATTTTCAGAAAGCAATGGGAATTTGACTTTTTTTTTTTTTTTTTATTCCCCCAACGAACAGAAGTTTTAGGTCTTGAAATTTTGTGTCTTGAAGCCTCCGGTATTAACCCGCATTGGAGACTGGATACTGGGTTTAATGAACCACACGTGTGGCTTAGATGTGGTGAGCCACTCCAATAAGAGTATGAGTTACTTATGAAAATTATTTTAAAATCTTGTTGCTGCTAATTAAACAGAGGGGTGAAAATTAAAAATATTTTCCAGTGTATGTTGCCAGCTACTCCGTTCATGTTTCTTGCAAGCCTGAGATTTTTTTATTTGTGTTTGAGTTTGACATAGGAACATGAAACAAAATTAGAGATTTATAAGCAAATGGGGCTGGAGGAAGAAAATATGAAAGTAGAGACTTTAGTTGTCATGACAATCAAATTAGCACCCATTCTTGTTGAACATGAGCTGTAGGTGAGAGCTTGGACAGCATTGCACAGGTAAACACATTCAAGCTATTTTTATTATTTAAAGGTAAAGGTCATGTACACACTGCACTTTGTTGCCGTGGTGTAGTAACATCAGTGGGCATTTCTCAAAATATTGAACTGTTAAGGAGAAAGGAAGGAAGAGAAATATTTGCTGCCTCCATGAAAAAGGATTTGATTGTTCTCAATTTCATGATCAAAAAAATGAAGTTATATACAGACTGGCTGTCCAGTGCTATAAAAATATTCCTGCCTGTTCTCACCTCAGTGGAGTCCATTAAACAGCCATAAGAAGTTATTTGTAATTATTGTTTTAATGTGTGAAAATCTGTGCAGTGGGGGCAAAATAGATTAAGTCTCTGGATTGCTTAACTGAAAATTGGAATGCGCATCACAAGAACCCAATAACATTGGTTTGTTACTGGTACTGTAATTACATCTTCTATTATCTCGAAAAGACAGGTTGAAAAATAGGAAGAATGTAAGTTTGGGATATGTGGTACTGGAAAAACAAGCTTTGGAGTAGCATTGGCTGATTTATGGCAGATCCAAGTGAAAGGACAGCGACAGTGAGACCCCTTGAACAGATGAGGACTGGTGTAATTAACTACTGTTTCAAAAAGGTAAAACATAAAAGTAGAATTTCCCCTTCTCTGACCAACTCCCAGCCAGCCTCTGTTTGCTCTGATTGCAGTGAGATGCTAAATGTTAGTCACTTTCTAGCATGATACGCTCAGTAATTTTGACTTGCATTTAAATGAGTTTAAAATAATAGTATTTGCTAGAATTAATGTGATCCACTGTTCCATTTTCCCTTTCAGTATTCTATGAATAATATTAAGTTCTTTTCCTGTGGTTGTGCCACCTTTTTGCATTAGCTATGTAGAGCATGCAGCTCTTTGAAAAATGACAGTGTATAAATAGTGTTGCTGAGATCCCAACTAAGCCAGAGCCAGCAACAAAATGTACCTTGAAAATGTACCTTGCTGGTGAAAAAAAATGCTTCTAAAAATCATGTATATAACAATTATGATGTGGTGGTAGGACAGAGATGAGAGGGAAGAGTGTGGTCTGAGGTTTAGTTTCTTTTTCTAAATTTTTTTTAAAAATTCAAAATTCTTGAGGGTTCTTTAGACTAAGTTAATAGGGAAAAAAAGAAACACACACAAAACCACAACTCTGTAATTCTGGACTAAATGAGGTTTTGTAAACATGAGAAGAAAGATTGCTTCCTCAGAGAAGGGAAAACCTGCTAGCCATCAATCAGCATGGATATTTAGTGGTAATAAGTGGGATAGATAAGATCTGGGGCTTTGCAGTTAACCAGAGCTTTTGCCTGAAACAGTGGCAGGATGGGCTGTTGAGGGGAGGGGGGGGATCAACATAAATATATGGTCCATTAATATAAATGAGCAATTCTTCCTGCATGTGTCCCTGAGCCTTCCAGGTAATTGAAAGTAAAAACTGAGGAAGATGTAACCTCCCTAAAGAAGATCCATCTCTCTAATTCCTCATCTGTCGGGGTTTTCTCTGACAGCCTGAAGCAGCGCTACTTCTCCTTCCTGTTTGTTTTTCCAGACATGATGCTGCCCTCTGAATCCAATACTGCAGAGACTTGTTTTCTGCCAAACAGCAGGATTTCAGTTAACTATTATCTCAACCTGCTGTCAGGAGCTATACCTGCCTCTTTATAGCTTAGTCAGAGGTATTTTGGTGCTGGCTTTACAAAGCTGGATGTGGAAGGGATGGGGGTTTTTTTGGAGGGGTAGGGGGGAAGGCTTGCAACCTCTAAATAAGGTCTTTTTGATCATATTCTGAAGTGGCAGCACAAAGGGAGAGGTATTCTGCAAAAAAAAGATAATAGGTACTGTATAATTTACCTTGTTAGGCCCAGTTGAAGTGCCTCTGCCCAGTACGTAACCCAAACAGAGGGTGTGGGCACTGACAGCCCGTCTGAAGGACAATTAATTTGCTGGAGGTGTCACTTCAAAGTCACTGAAATTTTGTTTAATTCTGGGTTTGACACTCCTTTGAAGTTACAGCAATGCTGTAGCAGTTCAATTGGAGTTTACCTCTAAAACTGAGCTCTGTAAAACAATTTTGCCAGCTATTCTAGTTCTAAGTAGGTCAACAGAAACTTAGCTAGTAGTGCCTTGGATAGGTTGCTTTTCAAGAAGTTAATTCAAGTTGATTTTCCTGAGGTTTGCTGGGAAGGCAGCCTCAAGAATGGGAAGTGAAAAGCCCAGAAAGTGAAGCAGAGCGTCAGTGCAAAGAACAAGGATAGGGCTCAGACGCTCTTGTTTTTATGGGGTGTTGGGTGGCACTGACTCGTTCACTTTTCATTTCTTTACATTATAAATTGATAGTCAACCTATTTTCCTGAAGACTTGACTTTCAGCACTTGCTCCAGTGGGTGTTTAAATACAGCTATATGCAATTTTTATTTTTATTTATTACAACTCAAACTCAGGTCCCTTGTTTTCTAATAAAATGCCCCAAGCATCCTTCCTATGCAAGAAAAAATCCTTGAAAAGTGGAATAGCTTGGTGCATGGCACTGAGAGAACACCCTCATCAGTACTTCTGAAACTGTGGATTAAGGTACACCCTTGGGAAGCCACCACAGATCCCCTGAAACTAAACTTGGGTCTCTCAATATTCTACAAAAAAGCTCTCCTGGGTGCATAGTGACTGCATACTACTTCTTTCTCTAACTAAATTTAGGTACCAATCCAACAGCCACTAAATCAGGTTGTACAGGAGAGAAAATAACCACTGGTCCTGCTTTTGAAAACAGCATTATTGCCAGATAAATACTCTAAAAAGTTTTTCTAAAATTATAGGAAAAGAAAAAGACAATGTGTCATCAGGGACTGAAAACAGTAATTTCTTAAGACCCCCTAGCAATTGTCAGATGAGGTTTCTAAATGAAACCTTGGGCCTTCCTTAGAAATCAATAACCTCTGAAAAATTAGTGACCAAACAGAAATGGAAGACAATTCAAGGCAGGTCTATTGACAAAATAGAAAAAAATAAGAGTTTGAACTACCTTGCTGAAGGTGAAATAGTGGAAGGTGCTGCTGGGTGAGAGATACTAAGTGAAGGTTAAAATGTCTCACATCTGCAACAAATCACAGTTAAGAAAAACTGCCCACCTAGGGGAGTTTGTCCACCTGCCAGGTGAAAAAAACAACAAGAGAAAAACTGGAAGCTAAATTCTCTTGGGCATTTCTCCTCACCACCTTGATGGTTTGAACTGTGCAGCTACAAACTACACCCAGGAACTGTCTGGGGATCAGAGAGCAACCTTGTGGTTTTAGCACCAAAACACATATCATTAAAGGGAGTTTGGGAGGTCATTTTGCCACAGATGAGGAGCCTTTGAACTAAAAATAATTGAGAAAAAATTCATCCTGCATACTAAAAAAAAAAAAAAGTGTATTGTTGCATACCCTTAAACCCAGACATTTTCCTTCTCAGAAAGTGGTATTATCTCACTAGTGGCCAATGGCCAGTCTCTTCGCGAACGAAGAACCGGGGAAGGTCTTTCCACCTTCCAGCCTGCGCATTGGATTTTTTAGGTGAGACACAGTGTGCGCGGAACTGAGCCCACCCTTTAACCCTGAGGTTCATCTGCCGGGGCCAAGCGAGCTTGGACGGTGGCAGCGAGGTCCTCAGGACGTAGATGGATTGTCTTACAGGGCTAACGAGCTCCATCTGCCCGGGGAGTGTCCTAACCGGGAATCGAACCCAGATCTCAGCGTTGACAACGCTGTGGTTTAGCCACTGCACCACCAGGGACACTTTATTATCTCACTAACAATTCTGGAAACCACAGTTCCTCCATTTCTAGTTGTTAATATCCTATGAAACTTCAACATTGGTCATGTTCAGTGCTGATAATGAGCTATCTATTTGACAACCCCATTCAGCTGCTAATACTTTAAACTTTTCCAGTGTTTTTGAAAAATGCAAAAGTAACTTAGAAGGCAATGCACCACACAGGCCTCATGATATCTTTTACTCTTGCAGGATATCAAAAATTCACTGCTCTCTCCCTCTCCTTCATAATCTTCTGTCACATTCAGTTTCTTTTTGTCTTTAGAAAGTATTCAAAACCCCCAAAAAAAGAGCCAAAGCTCTGTGATACTGTAATATTATTTTAAAATGTGGTTTTAAGCTAGGAAGGATAACAGTGCTACCGTTTATATAAAGCAGATATTTAGAACTGAAGTAGTTAAGTGACCTGAAAAGTCTGGGTTTTCCTTATTAATTTCAGGCCTTTCTATCTTTCGGGTAGAAGATCTTTGCATTACTTAGAATACAGACTTTTTTTTTTTTTTTAAAAAATGGATGAGTCCTAGCAAAAGGTGCTGTGGATTTTGTTTTGCCAGGGAAGCTATAAAATAGCAATTGAATATACTCAAAGTCCATCCAATTAAGAAATTGTTTTGCATATCAAATGAACTGAAAAACTTCTGTAAATGTGGTAAAAAAACCCAAATTGTCTGAAAAAATCATGCCACCTTTTTGTCCCACCTTTATTTATCCTTATCTGATTATGTTCTCCTAGTTACTGATTTTCTTCCTTTTTTTATGTTTGTGTATGAAGGTAACAAGAATTTACAGAATTCTGTAAATACTTGGAGTTGCTCTCTGTTCCACTAGAGAATAATACTTGGGAATGAATATTCAGAATGAAGAAATTAAACCCATTTCTAAAATATTGCCATTACATTTCCCTGTTTTCTGCAGTGCTTAGCTGTAAAATCTAATTCCTAAAATTTCAGTCTTTGCACAGAATTATTACTTACATAGTGCTGCAATATCTGAATAAATATTGTCTAATTCTTCATTTGTTTGCTTAGTTCAAGTGGTCTCATACAAATGTCCAAAGGACTGCAATGATTCTTATACCTCATTTTCTCAACAGGCAGCGTTTTCACACTTCTGTGTTGCTGTAATAAGTATTACAAGTGGAAAAAAATTGAAATGCTTGCTCAAACATTTGCCAAAAATTAGATATACTGGACTGCTGCCAAGGAAAAGGGAAAGAATCCCCAGTCAGCCATTCATCATTTACTCCCCACCCATTCAAAGAGGACAAAAGGGAGCAGGACACTCCTTCATTTGGTGAGTCTCATAAAGTTTAGGAGTACCTAAACTAGGTGCCTTTCATGTAGTTTTGAATTAATGCTTGATTTCTCTGTAATGTGTGGAAATAACTTGTTAAATGTCTCAGGAATGACCTTTCCATGAAGAAAACAGTTGTTGCTTATGTCTTTTTAAATGCTGATAAAACCTACGTGAGACCAACAGCCACAGCAAGATTTATTGTGGCAATGCCCTCCAGTATACAGGCACCATCAGGTAACTTTGCATTCTCTGATGAATAAACAATTGAAGTTGTAACTGTTTGTGCATTCCTGAAAATGTCAACAAAATCAAACATCTGTCATGCCAGATAAGGAAACATGGCTCGCTTAATACACTTAGTGCTCCACTCAGCCTTGAAAAGGTCACTCTGATTTTAACAAGCGGTTCATAATTTATTGGCCTCTGGTAAATGACCATGTAGTGACAATAAAGCTGTGACCATATTTGGTTACCCTTCAAACTACATATTTGATTAAGATAACACATCATATTTAGCACAATCTGTTTAATGTTGCTTTTGGATATACTCTTACCCTTCCAATTACAACCAGCTCCAAGATAAAATCAGTTTAATCAAAGTAACCCTCATAAACCCTGGCGCCATCCCCCCCAAACAAGCAGAGCAAGCCAGGACAATTGCCTTGAAAGCCATTGGTTTAAGCAACAAACACCATACAAAGGCAGCATTTACTCCTCTGCCATCTTCAGTGGCAATAAACAAAAATCCATACACAGATTTCAATTGTGGATTGAAACCTTCAGCAACACACAGGTATTGCTCGTCTGCCAAGAGCACAGGGCTGATTCTGTTTTGGCTTCCTGCATCAGGCTTCCTGATGCAGTCCTGAATCCTGTCAAATAATTCCTGGCAAGTGCTGCTTGTTGTCCCTGCTGACCTACACCAACAGACTGTCAGACAGCACAGGAACATCTCATTCTGCACAGAGCCATTTAGCTGAAAACTGATCTTTTGAAATCATTCTCCATATCCTTTGTTATTCTCCTATTGGCCTGTACCCAAAATAATTACTGGTGTCAATGAGAGGGAGATATTTAGGAATGAATACGGACATAGTTTGTCAGAGAGGGTCGTGCCTCCTTCTCCAAATGTTGTTAAAACACGGGTACACCCCCTTGGGGTTCAGTCAATTTTTTGCTTGATAGCTGTTGTAACCTAACATGAGAATGGGCTCATTTGGCCCTAAAAACCCTGACAAAATTCTTGGTACTGATGAGCTTGTTCTGTTCCTCCTTAAAATAAGAAGTCTAACCCTGAAAAGATAGTATTATGTGGGAGATCAGAATAAACAACATATTTCCCGGCCTAGTTGGCAGGTCAGAGTTAGCACAGATGGAGAAAGTGTTGATCACATTACTGGACAGCTGGTGGGAGCTGGCCCAACTCTCTTTCCTCTGTTCTTCTTGACTCCGGAGCCAACTCTGTGAGCTGGCTCCCAAAATTCATTTATAATCTTTGGGTGAAATTTGGGACAAGAAAACAATACTCTTAGAAGGTATATGCTTTGAGGAAAGGTGAATTAGTAGTGCTTCAGATATCTAAATTACAGGGGACCTTATACAAAGGAGGAGAAAGGACATGGACTGTTCTTCTTTTCTATTAACTTCTAGTATACAAGAGAGACAGCAGGCCAAGTGAGGATTACACTACTGAGTTTTTTTCATCCCAAAAGGATTACAAAATGCTTTATGAAGTGTCATTTTGTTTCATGCCCGCCAGTAATGGGAAATGGGTATTACAGTACTCACTGCTCCCGTGAGAAAGGACAAGTGGGCCTGTGCATCCAGTTCATTCCTAAAGACCCCTGTGGGAAAATGAGATTGAACTTTTTCTGGTTGGATAACCAGGCTTTACACTGGATTGTTACTAGGCTCTCCCATTGCCTATTTCCCCTGTTTTAGCGTTTAAGTAGGCCTGACCGTTTCAACAGCACACACATGTAGGCATGGACATGGAAGCAGAACTCACTTCTAAAGCATAAAATGGCATCACTGAGGTAGTGGACCACAGTGTCTGGGACCACTTGTTCTCATGATTAGCTCATATATCTGTATCATGGTTTAATCCCAGTCAGAAACTCACACCCACACAGCCACTTGCTCACCAAGCCCTGGTGGGATCGGGGAGAGAATCTGAAGGGTAAGAGTGAGAAAATTCATGGGTTGACATACAGATAGTTAACCACCATCCCCTTTCCATCCTTTGATATAGAACAGAAACATCATTCCCTTAGTCTAATGGACAATTTTGGTAAACTATCCTTTAAATATCCAGAAATGTCCACAAAATGTCCATTGAGTTAATTTAGTCCATGACTTTGGGCTTCTTCTCTGTTGATGGTCACTCAGGACGGGAGAATTGTGTTGCGTGGAGTTACTGGGTGCCAATTCCAGCTCGGCTCTGGTCACTGCTGCATTTGCACTGCTCCTTGTCAGGCTTGTCCTCTGCTGTTGGGGTGGTTCCTACTGTAGGAATTCCTGAGACCTGCCATTCAAATCATGGTTATGCAAATTTAAAAGCATATTCCTTACAATGGTTTGGTATCAGCTACAAGTGACCCACGAGGAGAACGGAGGCAACAACTTATGTCTCATGGTAAATATATTCATTCAGGGGAAACAGTGTTATTTGACAGTGTGCAACTGCCTGCTAAGCAGGAGTTCAATGGCACTTCTCATTCCTGTATTGGATTAGGAGTACTCTAAACAATCTTTCTACAGATGGCATAACTCCCTTGCAAGAACACACTGCTCTGAAGAACTAAAGAGTGTGGAAGAGTTAGAAAAGTTCAAAGAGATCAGGTACATGGTCTAAATACAATGTAAACTCCTGACCATAAGAAAGGCATGGGGAGGCATTCTAGGAGAGGACGTACATATAATTCTGTATTTAGTACCTCTATATAATTCTATTATTTCCTATTTCTTATGTTCTTATGTGTTTGCTGCTTGCTGACCTCAGAGACAGGACACTGCACTAAGAGAACCCTTGGTCTGAGCCAGCAAAGTTGTTTCTATGCAAGCAGGCTAGAATATTGTCTTAAACAACCTGTCCTTTCAGATGCACCTTTAAAAACTAGATCATGTTTCAGACCTGCCAAGGGTATGGCTGATCTTGACCACGAAGATATATTTCTCTTTGGTTTGCATTTTTAATCATAATTAAGTCCATTTTTCTACTCTTGGTCATATTGCTATTTCATTTACTTAGGCTGTAATGATTAAATTTAATTTACTACTCTGTGAAATCTTAATCCTACTGAAGAGTAATGGGCCTAGTACACAGTTCAGTTAAGAAACATATTCACCACATAACCTCCATTTAATACTTCCATTTATTTCAATAAAACTTGCTGGCACATGAAAGAAAGACAATACAGTGGCCTTTAGTCTCCAGAAAATAGTAGAATTTTTAATGCAAGCACTGATCTCTTCCTTAGCATATTATTTTTCATGAAAAAAAAATCCAAAACAAATCTAGCTCATAAAATCTCTAAAAAAAGGCACCTGCATTTTATGCTTGATCTTATTTTACAAGTACATCATTATCCTTTTCAAATATACAAAATGCCAGCTTGAAAATACAGGGGAAAGGGCTTCCACAGTGAACCTGATTTCTCTAAAAAACAATAAATTAAAAGCCTATTATTAATGAAGTATTCTGACTTTAATCATGTTTGTTCATTACTCCCATATATTAGGTGATATAAAAGGAGGAACAATTATTGCCTTGTTCACTTTGATTTATTTGGCTCAGTGCCTCCTTACCTAGGTAATGTAAAATAAACTGTGCTACATGGGTCATTTATGATGTGATTTAATAAGATGCTTTTTATTTCTAGCCTGCAGGGAAACACATTAGTTTGCAAGCACCTGGCAAAAAAAACACAACAAAAACAAAACCCAAACAAACCAAACACCCAAAAACAAAACCAAAAAAAGAACCACCACCTAAACACCCAACAATATTTCTTTTGTTCATTTTCTATTTTCATTCAGCAGACTCCAGCCTACGAGGTAATTTAAAGCATGTTGTCGTAGGGGCAATGTACTAAAACAAGACTTCAAAATCCACATAAGGAAATGGTGAAATGGTGCCTGGACATCAAAATAAGGAAGGTTGTAACTACAAGCTTGGCCAGCTCCTAACTTCCTTTGGGTATTTCTGAGTAAATTAAGATTTGTTCCTTTTCATTATCTGAAATAGGTCAAGGTTTTTGCTTAGCAGCACGATGTCTGCAAACAAAATTATATTTATGTAACAGGTACCTGAGAGAGACTTGGAGGTAAAAAAATGAGCAAAGAAATTGGTTTTCTACAGACACGGTGAATAATAAAGGCAAGTTTACCATAATTAAACTTACAAAGAAACCCCACCAAAAACATTTCTATGGCTTTTAGGGTTTTTTTATGATTCACTTGTACCCATTCAGTGGGAATAACATTTAGCTCAACTCTGCAGATGGCACAAAGCTAAAGGAGCTGGTATTTAAAAATCCTACGCAGGGATATTCCAAATATTGTCAGTGGAAGAGCTGATGCTGATGACAAAGCACTGCAGCTAAGATTTAAGAGCACGTATCTTTCCACAACAAACCCCTGGGTTTTTGTCACTCAAAGTTTTCAGACATTCTCATTTGAAACACCACTGTTTACTTTAAGGTTTAGCTGGAAAGATATTAATGAGTAAAAAGAGGGAAAAAAACCTCAACAAACCACTGATTGCACTTTTTTTTTTCTGTGTCTAAAAATAACTAGCACTTCACCAGACGACTTCACAAAGAAATCTTCATCTGACTCTGCTTTTGGGGGGGCTATTTCTTTGTCTCAGCTATAGTGGTTGAGACCTGTTTATCCAGCATTGGATTGTAGTTCTTATTTGCTAGTCTACAGTTTCCTTCAAAGTTAAAAGCACAAGTACCAAATCTCTCACTGTTGCTTGAAAAAATCCTAGCCAACAAAACAAAAAGCTTCACCAAGTGCTTACTTTAAGATGAAGTCCTAGAATCCAGCATCTGTAGTCACCTGAGTTTTAGAAATGTGTCAGTTCAACCACATAAAAGAATCTGAAGAGATGGTGAAGGGGTCCCTGTAAGGCTTTTGGATGGAATTTAACCAACAACACAAAGCTGCAAGAATTGTCAGTCCCCCATGTAATTTAGATGAGGATGGCAGGGGTACAAATCATTTTAGCTGTGCTTTATGAGACACACTTGGATATCCTGACATATATAATGAGAAGAGGTACCATGTCAGAAGCTACTGATGGCTTAAATTCATCTGTAATCTCCCTTTAGGTGAGATTCTCTGTGGGTGTGCCTGTACAGTTGCACAGATTATCTTCTACAACAGGAAAGACAAGTTACACCATTGTCCCGAGTAGAAAGTCAAATTCCATGTTTACAATGGTGTTCATGAATAATTTTTCTTTTAGTTCAAAAATATGCATGTCTAAGATGCCAACATACCTCCAGCTCCAGGGGCCCAGCACAGCAAGGACACAGAGCTGCTGGAGCATGGAGTCCAGAGGAGGCGCCAAGATGATCAGAGGGATGGAACAGCTCTGCTGTGAGGAAAAGCTGGGAGTTGGGATTGTTTGGCCTGGAGAAGAGAAGCTTTGGAGTGAGCTGACTGTGGCCTTCCAGGACCTGAAGAGGCTGACAAGAAAGATAGTGAGAGACTATTTACAAGGGCCTGGAGAGACAGGACAAGGGGGAATGACTTCAGACAGAGAGAGGGTAAGGTTGGATGGGATATTAGGAAGGAATTCTTCCATGTGAAGGTAGTGAGGCCCTGGCACAGGTTGCCCAAAGAAGATGTGGCTACCCTATCCCTAAAAGTGTCCAAGGCCAGGTTGGATGGCGCTTGGAATAACCTGGGATAGTGGCAGGTGTCCCTGCCCATGGCAGGGGTTTGGAAATGGATGAGCTTTAAAGTCCCTTCTAACCCAAACCATTCCATGATTCTATGCTTTTTAGTATATAGGTAAACTAATTTCCAGTTACAATTATTTTTTCAGGAGGCAAAACTATCAAGACAATTTTTGCTTCTACTCCTGCTCTGACAACATCTGATGCTATATTCTTCTGGCGGTGTTTATGCATGTGAAGTAAAGTACTTACCTAATTGGATATGAGAGTAGTACATCAATATAGTCACATAACCCATAAACATTTCTCTTTCATAAGCTCTTATCACATTAACACCAATAATTTACAAAAAGAAATATTGTTATATGACATCCTTTCCTTTATTGTTTTTAGCCTTGAGTGTGGTTAAAATATGCCGAGGAACAGGGATGTAAGGCAGGGAGGAATCTGAGGCAAGACTGGAAATGGAGTGATTGAAATCACTTCAAAGACCTGCAAGAAGAAGTTGCAACTCTATTTCACTAACTGCAGCTTGCATATACCCAGTGCAAGCATGGGCCAGCGTGTCACAGTGTGCCAAGGCCTCCCTTTGCCTGTCCAACCCATCTGACATGCTTAATAGCTAAGGCAGAACAGTTCACCACTCAAAGAGCAGTTGTGGTTAAGACAAAATAAAATAAATTTTGGTGGGTTTTGATCTGTGGAAGCAGATATGCTGAAGGTGACTGTACAGCCTGAGAGATTCTATAAAGAAAAATCTATTTGTAGATTCAAGTTGCTCAAAAAATATTCATAAAAAACTTCTCTTGATACAATTCACCAAGAATCATACAGATTCCTCTGTAAGATCATGCTTCATTACTCACAGAAAGTAGAAATATTAATTCTCTTAACTCCAGGGGTGGAATCAGTTCAGGAACTAGTGAATGTGTTGAAGCTGCTCTTATATAGACAACAAAAGACGATGTTTTGTAGGTTTGTCACAGCAAACCTGACTACAGTAGAAGACAAATGGCTGTAAGAAATTTTTTATGGCTAGATTTTGTGTCATCTCTCTTTTGCCTTCTACCACAAGTTTAATTTAATAAAAACATAGGAAACAATCTTGATACCTGGTTTAAAGGTTATTACTGTTCTTTCAGAGAATCTAATCTTATCCTGGGCTCCCTGCTAAGCTTCATTAAATAACATTTCCTTTTTAAAGACACTGTCATGCCATGTGCAGTCCACTGAAACACTGAGAGTTGTGACTTTTTATTTTAAATTTGGTTTATATCCTTGTCATTAGTCTTGGACTTTCACTTCACATAAAGAAATGGCTTGCCTGTAGCAAGAATCCTGCCTGAAGCTTGTGGCAGCACATGCTGCATGGAGAGCACAGCACAACAAAAAAGAATATGCTCTGCTCACCCAGGAGGATTCACTGCTGTTCATTATAGTGTTGGATTAGAGAACAACAAGATCTGCCTCAAAATAGCAGTGGCCAGTGGAGTGAATCAGTGCTGGGACAGCTATTAGCAAAATGAACTTTTTAAAAGTGAAGGGAGAAATGCTGGTAAGAGGCTGAGTGTGAAGTGTGTAATTTAGACGTCAGGATGTGTCAAAGATAGCACTGTTAAACTTGATCTGTTGCTGTTGTGTATGAAATTTACTCACAGATTTTCTCCTCCAAGCAATCAATAGCCTGCAGTAAATGCTGGGAGCATGCCCAAACACCCTTCTGGAATGAGACATTAAAGTGGCCTGGATTTCTGCCATCACAAAGCCAGGACCTCTGGGTCTCCACTGATAGTCTGTTCTTCTCTCAATTTGGCAAAACAAAAAAAATACAAGTTTATCACTGGATGATTACACCACCAATCTTAGAATCATCATAACTTACAATTTACGTAGAACAAAACAAAGCCAACTGATGTTCGACAAATAGACCTGCTCAGTCCTTTCAGAGGTTTCCCCAGTCATCTTCTGGCGAGGCTGGATGCAGCTGGGATTAATTGGCCACTAGCTGCAGACCTGCTGTGTTCATTGTGAACAGCTGCCAATCAAATCCACACATCCTGCTTTAGCACAGTGATCAGATGACTTCTGGAGACTTTTTTCAATTCCCTCACCTACTGTGACAATGGCTTAGTTCTGCAGTTTAAATATGTGTCCATTTCCTCATGTAGAAATAATAACATATTCACAATTTCAGTTTTAAGTCTCTGTCAAAATTATTTCAGTAGCCTGTGTCAGAAGGAGGTACTGTAGATACTATTGACTGTCAGCTTAGACTGTGGTTACAGAAGATGAACCTTCCTGTCCTCATTATTGAGCATTCACAGTGATCAGAAAGTCAGTCTGTTGTTGCAGAAAGTCAGAGTTTAGAGCAGAAATAAAAAAGAGACATTAGTACTCCTATTAAAACTAAAGTTCCGTTGTCACACAGGGAAATCTCACAAGCCTCTCTCTGTCTGTCACTCCCACAATATCCTTCATTCAACAAGACAAACTATATGAAATTTTTGTCCTGCAAAAAGCTGCAAAGCAGCCATTCCTCTACAGTACATACAGAAAAATTAATAATTGCACAGACTTATTTATCAATTTTACATATTTAGGGTCTTTTATTTCAATGTTTGGGAATCAGCTTACTGTTTTGTCATTTCCATGTTTATGCTGTTATTAGTGTCAAAAGGATCTGCTGAAAACATTCTTAAATGTAGATTGACTCTAACAAGTCAGTACATCAAAACTTCTTTATTGCTATTTGTAGCATTCAAAAAGCAAACCCTTTCCTCATCAGAGGCAGATCACCTTATTTGGAATAGGTTATTATTCCACGCAGGAACAGGTTGCCCAGAGAAACTATGACTGCCCCTGGATCCCTGAAAGTGTCCAAGGCCAGGTTGAACAGGGCTTGGAGTAACCTGGTCTAGGGAAAGATGTCCCTGCCCAAGGAAGGAGGTGGCATTAGATGGTCTTTAAGGTCCCTTCCAACCCAAATCTTTCTGTGATTTTAAGATTAGATGATCTCCCTTATAAAGATAAACAAAATTCCCAGACAGTTTGACTTTTTTTTTTCCAATACTATTTAAATCACTGTAGACCTGCATATAAAGAACAGCATATAACACTTTATTGTCTTCATACAACACAAAGCAAAAAAAGAGATTGAATAACCTGTGTGGTAGATCCCTGCATTTGATGAAGAGGGGATGAGCAAGATGTAGTAAATTTTTGTGAGGCATCAGGAACTTATATTGTGCTCCAGTAACACATCAGTATGATTTTGAGTTGACTTCTTTTGATCAAGGGCTAAATTACTCCCATTAACAGGACACAACAAACTATATGAGTTGGAAATCCACTGTGGAGGTGATGTCTTGTGACTGGATCAACATCCAGATTTTCCTTATTAATGTAATGGAAACATCCCAACACAGAGGGTCTGCTTGTCTCCAGGCTAAGATCAAATCTCTTTCTCAGAGTTTATCAACAACAGCAAAAGATCTGACCAATGTAACCTGATTGGGAGAGTTCTTTTCAAACTAACATTCATAAAATTGGTATGATTTCATCTTTCCAGCATTTTTAATTCAATCAAGCAATAACCCACCAAAAGTCTGCTGGAAACAGTTCCTGCTGATGAAATGGGGTAACTTGCAGTGCTGCAGCACAGCTGAAAGATAGAACCATTTCCCAGCCCTGTGCAAGGTGCTAGAGCATCAAACAGCTCACACCTGTTGAGATCACATTTGCATTGCTTTCCTCAGAAAGGAGAAGCTTCATCATAAACTCACTACAGACCAGTGAGAATTTAGCATAAGTGTATACTGAGCAGAAGAGATTTGTCCTTTCTTTGGTACACTAAGTGTTCTGCAAATCTCATAAATAATTTTTAAAGCTACCTACTGTGAAGAAATATGCAGCCAGACTATGACTGGAAAACTGATATTGAGAGTTCTGTGTCTTACAGCACATTTGTATTCTCACCTGGTTATCTAACTACCTCCCATCTAGTTCCCATGAAAAATTTTGAATTTGTCTATTGTGTAACATTCATTAATGAGTTTACAATATGCAGATTATTACCAGTAGGCTGGCTGTGTTTAAATTAACATATGAAATACCCTGTGTGCTGACAGAGAGTGATATCCTTATCTTCTCTGAGAGCATTAAAACAGTGAGCTTGATCAGCTTATTTAGTTCAGTAATTTCATTAGTGTTGGGGTGGATTTTTGGTTTTGTTTGGGATGTCTTTTTGCTTTGGTGGGGTTTTTTGGTGGAAAGCTACAGTATAATGTTAGTCTCTGTGAGATTATATTTTGACTTTCTTTCATTTTCCATCAATTTATTGCAGACCAGGAAAAAACGAACAAAAAACTTGAAGTAGAAATAGTGGCTGTGTCACAGACATAATACTGTGTCAGATAACATAATCTTTGTAAATACTGTGTTTTTTTCCTGAAAAAATAATATTGGAGTATACATTTTCCTGAGAAAACTGATAGTGCAGGCTTTCTCAGATCTATGAACTTGGGGGGAAAAAAAGCTGCATGGGGTCCACACTTCATACCTGATTAAAATGGGTAAGAAATAGATGTATCAAAGCACCATGCTAAGTGTTTTTATAAGCATATTTCACTCCTTAACCCTAACCTTGTGTCTATTTTAATTTTCTTGGTAAATAGTGCCCTCTGCAGCATCCCTTCAACTTTTGCAAGGTTCCAAGTACAATGCACCCTTTGGCTGACCCTTAGTGCATCACAGGCAAGGGACATGGTGGCAAAAATACATAATCCCAGGAAATCTACATAGTTCTCATTTTGTTTTGCAGTGTATGCTGGAGGTCTATTGTTTCCCAGTCTGCAGTCAACATCATGAAAAGGTTTTCTAGATTTAGGGGAGAGCATCTGTAAGGAAGACAAAAGCCAGATACACATGTAAAGCAAAACAACCCTGTTCATTAAGGCAGTTATAACAATATTATTTGGAAAATGGCTATATATTGGTTTTTCTAGTAGTCATAATATGCATTTTTATGATGCCTTCCAGCTGAGGGTTTCATTTAGTAAGCATTAACTATTTATTCCTGTGAGATTTGTAGAGGATGTGATACACATTATTAATACCATTTAGGGTATAACTGATTTTTTCCTAATTTTTTTCGATTTTATTAAGGATTTTTAAAATCTCAGTGTATGCTGTAGTATATATCTATTTAATCCAAAATTCATTTCAAAGAAGACCTTTTAACAATGACAGCAATTTCTAGGTCAGACATTTTCTCTTCTGAAATTCTCACTTGCCTGCTGTACAATTTGTCTTACACTGCACAGTCTCTTATTCAAAAAGAACTTTTAATCTTTTCTGGAGACTTGATAGTCCCTGATTCATAAAAGAGTAAGCTCAGCCAGAGAATAAAAGCTGGCATGAGAAAAATAAGAGCTAGACAAATATCTGTCAGGAATGGTTTAGCTTTAATTGGGGCCAGAACCTTGACTAGGTGATCTCATGAGATCATCTTTATTTCCAGTCCCATTTTTTGTTACTCCATGAACAACTTTTCTTGATAGGACCTCTCTTCTTTTCCATTGTGTATGTCAAAGGAGTGGAGAGCTAAGCATTTAACCTTATGGTATGGGGTTTCCAACTCCCACCCAACTTCAGAAAATACACCTTGAAATACAGCTACATAGTAAATATTATTTATTTAATAAATAAATATGTCTAATTTTCCCTTTTCTGTCAAATCCAGTGAACAAGACATTTATGGTTCATTGGTAGGTTGTGGGAGGAACATGATAGATACATGAGCAATTTATATTGTGTTCTGTAGTTTTATAAACTTTGCTTTAGTATAGCTTTATACATATTATAAGTTGTAGGTGCCAAGATGGCTGTGAGTTTCCTAGCTAGAACAAAAGGAAATCTGTGCCAAGAAAAAGGTAGGATTCGTTAAAGTAAATAACTATCTTATTCTGCCTGGATACCTGTTATAAGCCAATTATATGTGTTTTTGTCATGTATGTTTACATCTGGACAGTGGCTTGTAACCAATTATGTGTATCTTGTCACGAGACCTTGCATAGAGAAACTATAAAAAGTCTGAGCTCTTCTAATAAAGCAGACATATTCTAAGATCTTATAGATCGTTTATATATGTTACCGAGCCCCTCCGCCAACAGTAGGTGCTCCAGGAGTTTGGCATATCACCACCAAGAACTATGATATATATATATTTATATTACATTAAATTCTGTTATATTAGAAGTCCAAATCACTATAAATTGCTTGAGTTACACAAGTCCTTCCTCCTTCCTTCCTGTCCAGCAAAGCTGCAATTATTTTAACTCACAAGACTGCACCAAATTTTTCTGTTTCATTTGATAATTCATTCACCTGCAAACAGCTCACAAAGTGAGAGATAAAAACTGTTAGATGAGGAAATGACTGTGAGGTATTCGTTCACCTCTAGAAGACCTGGAGAGACTATCAGCAATTGACACTGAGAAAAAAAATTACTGCAGTAAAATAGTCCAAACCCATTGACATTTCAGGGTGTTCGATCTTGTAATTCAAGACAAGACATTATCTAGAAATTTCAGCCATGAATACATATTTATAGAGGGGGATGAAAAAAGAAAAAAAAAGAAGAAGAAGAATCCACTGTTTCTGTCATGTCATAAAAATTGGATTACATAGATGGTGCAGTATCTGTGCAGTAGCATGTAGTGCCAGGTAAAGGGCATGAGAAAGAGGGACAAGATGATAACTGAATGAATCATTGCTTCTCAAATTGTTCTTTCTTTTTCCTTCCTCTCTCAAATTAGTCTGAAGCCTACAAGCAGATAAAGGAATCACATGGAGTCGAATAAATACTTTGCTCATATTTAAAATACACTTGTCCTTTTAAGAATTTTTTAATGAATGCAATGTATTCATCTTCTTCGAGACTTTTTAGAAACATCTTTATTTGTTCAGGTAACTGAGCTGTGTTTTTCCCAACACCATCAGGCTACCACTGTAATTGTCAAACAGCATCACAACTAGTCTTTAGCATCAAGAAGGTGGATTTTGAAGATGATGTTTTAAAATTCAGGGACTTTGCACAGTGCTGAGGTCTCCCTTGGTCACAAAATGCTCTTTCTAAAATTGTTTGGACCAGGTATATGAAGCCAAGCAAAAGGTAAGAGCTCACAGGATGCAAAGTTGCCAGAAATCCAATTTATCCCTGATATTTGCTTTCAGTATTTTTAGAGACATAGGAGAAAATTTGCTCTTAACCTTTAGTTTTAATCAATCTTGGCTGTTCTTAAGTAAAGGAGGAAGAAGGAAAAAAATAATAAAAGAAATGTTAAGCTTGTAGCATATTTACCATCAGGCTTTTTTTTTTTTTCCCCCCCAAGTCTTCCTGAGGGATAAATATATTTTATGCAGCTAATGTCTGAAAAATAGTAGATTCACTGAGCCTTCCCAGTTCATACAAACCTAATTTCTGGAAACACCTTTGCAAGACTGCACAACCATCACTCCCAGACAAGTTCCTTGCTGCCTGTAATTAACAGAAGCTAACAAATAAACATGGAAAACTGATTTATCACAATTTTTTCCCAATGAGAGCAAGGAACTTTTTAAAGCCTCTAACCTTTAGAGGCATTATGTTATCCTGCTCGCACAAGTATGTTGTGCGTCTTGCTTAGACCTGTTGAAGAGGATTAAATAAAAAAAAAAAATCATATTGTATTGGGTTCAGTTTGTTGGGAAAAGTCAGGGACATGCCCACACAGATATAAAGTTACTGGAAAACTGAATTGTCTAGAAGAAGGACAGTGAGTACAGAGATTTAGGTCTCATTGGGAAGGTCTTACTAAATATGTTTCAGTGGCATCATTTGATAACAACTCTTTCTCCTTTCATACATCTTGTGTTAGCAGCTCTGCCCATTTGTCCGGGCACAGAGGAAACTGGATGAATTGTGGAGCTCTCTCAGTTTATTGTAATGATATGATGGTTGTGTTAATGCCTTTAGTAAGTTATTTAGTGCCTTTAGTAAGTTACTTAGGCGACCTTCACAAATGCTTCATATTTGAGTATTAATAAAAATGTTCATTTTAACTGTTCAATCTTATTCAAGCAGGATTTTATGGAGGCAGTACATGGTTTCATCTTTCAATCTCTTCCTGTGGACACATGGGTAATAAAAGTATATGTATTAGAATATGTCTTTAATAAGAGCCATATATTTGACCAAGGCAAGACTCTACGAGTAGACAAGTTCATTTTCAGATTTCAAAGGGACCTATAAAAAGCTTATTCATCTGCCTTAATAATGCCAGTGCTAAGATTTGAATTTACCACTTCTCAGTAAATACTACTTAAAATTTGATTTCAGGTGTTCTGCATGGAATACACATAAAAATCAAGGTTCACAGAACTTATGACTTCTCAATGCAGTCTTTAAATGGACTGCATAAAGAGATTGAAAGATGCCTTTTATTTTTAAAACATCATGAGAAAAATAATGAGTGAGTATGAAAAGCTGTAAGTCTCTTGCAGAGTCTTGTAGACATGTCTGTAATATTAATGATAATTCTGGCAACAGGCGGGTGTTGTTAAGTTCTGCTTTTTACCAAACACGCCTATGAAGTTTGCCCAGACTTTCAGTGGCATATCATTTCTTAAACAGACATGGTAGGAGGACCACTTGATCCTCCCAAGTTATAAAGGCAGGGACTTGAGTGTAGAGGACACTTCTGGAAAAACTGAAATAAAAATACTTTTCATCCATCAGTTCTAAGACCTATATTGCTCTGGTGGCTGAGGAACAACTTCTGCTCCCAAAATGTCAGAGAGAAATAACATCACTGCCTCTGCTCTTCCACTTGGAGAAGAGGATTTTTATCATACAATGGCAGATTATCCCAAATATGCCTTGAACTTCCCATGTTAATGAATTGTTTCTTCCTATTGTTTTTGTGTGGTTATAGACAAGTTTTTATCTTCACTTCTTGAAAGACCTCAATTTTTCATTAAGCAGTTGCCATTTTAGGTTGGCTAAGCTGTATAGAAACTGCAGTTCTTAGGCAGATGATAAAGAAATTAAAGAACAAAAATTCTTTGGAGAAGGAAACAAGAGCAGACACCCTGTCATTTCTTAATGACCATTTTTAAGGTTTGAGGGCTCTCTTGTTTGGTTTTTTTTGGTAAATAGACACATTGATTTAGAAAGCCAATTTTGGTTACAAGATCCTTCTCAGAGTAGAGCTCACAAATCGCTGAATTTACCAACATTTAAATTAAGCTCTTTTGCTTTAGAATATACAAAAATAGTGCAGAATATAGAAGAAATTTTTAGAAGGCACCAAAGGACAACTCCTTGTAGCATTCATATATTCAAAAGTAATCCATTTAATCAGCTGAAGAAATATTGTAATATTGTAATATCTTTCTGTGGTGGGACACTAAGCCTGCTTTAAAATGCATCACCACAGTGAGAACATATCACAGAAGAAGGTTGTGATTGACAGTATTTAATATTATATGAAGCTATTTGCTGAACTTCAAAGAAGCTAGTCTTCATTTGAACTTTTCCTTACATAAATCACTTCTCCCAATTTAGAATGTAAGTAAAAAAAAAAAAACCAACAACAGTTTAGAGGAGAAAAACTGTAGGCCTGAAGCTACATAACTGATATTTTGTAAACGAAACCAGCAGAGAAAAAACACACAGAGAACTGGGGTCCCCAGCAGATGCAAAAATAATGTATTTTCAAAGATCGGGTTTTTTGCTTCTTCATCACTTACTTTTTTTTTTTTTTTTTTTTTACTGTTGTTGTTTTTGTTTTTGTTTTTTTTAATGTTTTTTAATGTTTAGTAACTAGACAATAAAACACATTGTATTCCAGTAGAGACAGCTGAAAATGTAAGAGAAATCTTTACAGAGGATGCAAACACTTCTCCTGTCTCTGAATGCCATCCAGCGTTTAATTAATCATGCCCAATATATATTAATTATAGTGTATATAAATATAAGTATTTATTAATTATAAATAATTATTCCTAAATTACTCTTACCCAGCATTTAGCAAGGTTGTAACAATCTATTTTTGTGAGAACACAGCTTGGTAAAATCACTGAAACTTTAAGTTTTGATAAACTAACTGTGATCTTCTTCAATGAACAAAGCCAGGGAGAGAAAGATGTATTCTTGAAGTTGGACATGTGGAACGCAGAATTTATAGACCACAAGGACAATTTGCAGAAACCAGAAGATACAGAAGAGATTAAGACTCGGTATACATGTTGGACAGTCCCTACTGGAGGAAAAAGATACTAAAAATATGAAGTATTTTACAAATTTACAAATATGCAGTAATTTACATACACAGTGAGAAATCAATAACCAATAGAGGATTGAATATAATTAATGAAAGAATTATGCAATTTAGAATCAAAAGAACATTAAATTTTTTGCTAATACTGTATAAATAGGTGGAAAAGTTTGGATTCAGCTTCTGTATGGAGATTGGGAATTTATCAGTCACATACCTCCCGAGCAAGAGTAAAGTAATTCCTCGCTCAACGCACTAAAAATACAGTATTAGAGGGTTTTCTTTGTCCCAGTGACTTTGGATGACTTGGTAACAGAAGTAACACCCAGAGATTGTCTCAAGGAACATTTAGATATTTATTTTCATCTTCTTGACTAAAGATGTGCTACAGCCAAATACCAAGACTTGGTGCCGTTGGCTGTGCCCAGAGACCCTCCAATTTCAGGGTCACTGGGGTGTCATGGGTGAGTGGTCCCCGCCCATACCAGACCTAGGGCCACTGTCACATCTTCCAGTCCTTTCTAGGGCTGCTCGCACTCAGCAGGAACAGGTGCAGATGAGGGCCAGATGGGACTCCCCCGGAGAGCATCCTCTGACATGCTGGCTACCTCCTCGATGCTGGAATGTGGGAGGCCACTGGAGGTAGGAGCACACCCCTGGAAGACAGAGCTGTCCCCAGGGCTCTCATCCTCCTCCCTGGCAGCATGGGAGTGGCGCAGCCTCCAGACCTCCTGGCTGCACTGGGTCTCAATGATGCTGAGGATGCCGTGGATCAGCGGGGCTGTGTGTTCCTGAAGGCGAGGCTGCAGCCTCTGCACCAGCCCATCCCTGTTAGGTCCGAAGATGCAGAGGGCAAGCAGGACACTGCTTTCCGCAGTCTTTACCTGCCACCACTTGTCCCTGTATATCCTCTCCAGCCTCTGCTGCAGCCAGGACCGCACAGGATCCAAGAGGGTCCATCGCCTCCGGAAAAGCTCTGCCCAGAGCTCAGGCAGGATGCCACCCACAGCCTCTGGCTCTGCAGGCCCCTGCTCAGGACCATGGGTGTTTACATTCCCTGCCTGACTGCTGCTGGCCTCAGGTGGCTCTCTGGAGAGTCTGGTGACACAGTGCAGGCAGTTTCCCTCCTGCTCCGAGAAGCTGATGGTGGAGATTGGTCTTCTGCAGAGTGGGCAGGCACGGTTCCCTCGCAGCCAGCGCATTATGCAGCCCAGACAGAATTGGTGGCGACAGGGCATCGAGTAGGCAACGTTATCCAGGGCATTGCAGCAGATGGGGCAACTCCACTCCCTCCCTGAGGCCATGGCTGCTCCTTTCTGCAGTGTCCCAGCTCAGGAATTCATAGAGACCTCAGTCTCAGTATGAACTTACAGAGAACGAGGGACGTGAGGTCACAATCCACCTCCCAGTGATGTCTCAATGCATCAGCTGATGTCACCCTCCACTACCCAGTGATGTCACAATGGAATAATCACTTGGCACAGCTGTCTGAAAAAGTCTCACAACTAAAATTCAATGCCTAAACACTTCCAGGAACTCTACCTACAGTTTTTGTGTTGCCTGCATTTTAAGGCTACCTAAAAGTGTGAAAAACCCTCCAAAATTAAAGCACCCGTGCAGGGAGAGGTGAAGTCTATCCATTCAGCAATGTACCCTTCTTGCATTGGCCTGAAAATCTGGGAAAAGCCCCTCTGAGTCACAGGATTGCTGAATTTATTTGGCATAATTTTATTGGAATCACATCCAGCCATTTCAACCATACCTCAGCCTGAAACTGCGCCTACAGGAGATCACGCAGAAAAAAAGGCTCAGTGTTCATTTCTCAACTCACCTTCAAAAAAACACACCTGGTGTAATGAATCTTAGTATCTTGATGTATCTGCAGAAATTTTGTGGCACAGCTCAATTGAATGTTCTTGACCAGCTTGATTTATTACATCAGGTGTGAGCTGCAACTCATCAAGAACTGAGATCTGACTAACAAACATAATTTCTATAGATTAGCAAAGTTGCATAAAATATCAAGAGCTATGAAAATGCAATGGCAGAGAGAGTTCATATTTGAATAATATTTGTTGAAAAATTCATATGTTTCAGAAGTTTCAAATCATCCAACTCCAGCAGTTCCTAAGATAATATAAATATAAATATATATAATAATATAAATATATATTAAAACTATATCTATAACAAAACAGGTCTTTTCCACCCTAAATAATATTATAATTCTATGACAAGTATATATAAAATATTTATTACCTATATAAATTTATCTTTAACTTTAGGACTTGGCTTGCTAAGTAGAATTTATGAACCACACTTCACTGTCTTTTATATACTTAACACAATAGTTGCATTTTTTTCTGAAGAGCTTTGTAGAGGTGTAGGTCTAAACTGTGGTAAAGTAACACCAAAGTGCAGATCACTGTAGCAAGTTTATAGCTTCCAGCTGGAGTTTGATGGAAAAGTGATTGCAGTAAGGCTCATTCTGTCTGAATAACTGATGGAGAGGTAGCAATTATCCTAACACAAAATAGTATACAGTGGTATTTGTCAGAATATCAGTACAATTTTTGCTGGAAACTACAGGCCATCAAGGATAAAATTAATGAGGTCAAAAGATTTAACTTGGAAGAAGGAAAATTAAAAAAAAAAAAAATAAAGCACTCTGTGTTTGATTAAAGCAATATACAACATCACAACTCAATCCAAAATAGCTATTCAGACCATGAATCGCATTCACCTAACAAATGAGCACTACTTACCTCTCAGGATTAACCTACATTTTGCACTAAAACTCATTAGTTTAAGAAACAGATTGTATCACTGGATGGAAAATTTGACATAAGAACAGCAAGACAATTAAACTACTGTAGATTTTACTTTAGCTTGTGCTTTTAAATGTACACTTAAGGCCTTTCTCTAATTTCTGTAATGCTTGGCTGAAAAATCATCGTTGTTGTTTAAACTGTGGGATGCTCATCACAAGAGCAAAGACTCAGTCCAGTGGGACTGAGTAATAAAAAACCTTCTCCACACACTTGAAGTCATATTTCTGATTAAATCATATAGTATCATAAGATTTAAGAATATAAGTTAGCACATCTACACTAGGTGTGCTATTGAATTTGATATTAGGGATTTGTCTTATGCTACAGGTTCTAGAGTTTGTCCAAATAAAAAATTCCAGCAAAACACATTATAACCAGAACCCTGTGTGCTCTGTTCAATTGTCAGCACATTTAAAATAATGAAGATATAACATATGGTCCCTTTTAAAGCAACAATGAGAAATACCAGCATCAGGAGATACAAACACCAGGGCAGGGACCCCTGTTTCATCATCCTGATCTGGATAACAACAGCTCCCATACCACACAGGTCTATTACACGGCATGGGGATATTTAGTGGTGTAGAGTAATAAGCAGCATATGTCATGGAATTGCATTATCCAGCATGTTACAGTTCAAACACCTCCATCCCTTTGTGCTAACTGACTCCATCTACTTGTGGTAATTGCTTTCCTGCAGCAACTGATTTCCAAGAAAGAAGATTTTGCAGCAGTCATTACAACCAGTGAACACTATCACATGGTAAGGTGAGAGTATCAAAGTGTTTATAACTGGCTTGATATTCTGACACATCACCAGCACTCTGTGTCAGGCTGCCAAAAGCAGTGAAACTTCAGTCAAGCCCCTAAATAAAGTTTTGATTTTCATAGCACTTAAGCTTCTCCAAACTTTTGAAAACCAGGATCTGGGGGTTTGTTCACACAAAGTATCATAAACTGTTTAGCTGTTTATTAAGATAACCTACGTCAAAATCTACAGCATAATTTAATTTCTTTTCTCATCCTAACTTCTTCCATAAGTAAAGGTAGATTTAGGTAGGACTTCACGTAAAGGCAGTATTTCATTTGCTAAAGATAAAGGTATAACATTAAAATAAATAGGGATATTAGTACTGGGAGGTGGGGGGAGGGAAGGTCATACTTGAATAGTTGTTAACATTTCAAAATGAAACTAGAAAAATTACTCTTGATCATGACTTTGCTAATTTCAGAGGAAAAAAATGAGACTTTTAGAAGCAATGTATTCCACTGCTAGTGAACTTCTGTTATTGCATTGCATCACACTAGTACTAATGTGACATTTCAAAATTTGTCAGGTTTCCGCCTTCAGGGTTCACTCACAAAAGCAGTAGAAAGTCTCAAACACCAGTCTTATGAGCAGCAAGTTTGCAGTTTTCTACACTACTTCTGTCTGGATTCTTTTGGGGGAATAAAAATTTACCTCTAAGACTTCAATGGGTTTCAATAAGAAGAAGTTTATTTTAGTTACAGGATCACAAACAGGCGTCCATCATTCCCATGTTTCTTTTGTTCACTTGCAATAGGTAAATATAACTCACTGACACTGAATGCTCAAAAATTAGAGGACTCAAGTCCTGCCATGTCTGAGGATGTCTGGAGCCCCTTAAAATGACACTAATGAAATTGAGAGTGTGTTCAGAAAATTGCTAAGAAATTATACACCAGAGAGCTTGCTGGTCTGGACAGAGACAGAAATATGTCAAATCTCATGGAAAGATAAGTTGGAAGAACAGCCAGAAAGAGGAGACACTAATAGGCAGACTCCTGCTTCATCCCAAAAGAGCTCTAAGTTTACAGAAACAAATTAGAGACCAGTGAACATGAGCAATGCAATATTATTAGCACAGTCAAAGAAATAAATTGTTCAGCAGCTTCCCAGATAGGTCTAAATCAGACTCTTTCCTTTGTAGTGCTAGCCATTAAGCAGCACACACAATACTGCAGTTGTAGGCTTCAAAACCAGATAGGAGATACTTTAGGAACCTTTAGTCCTGCTTATGCTACTTAACCACAACAACATTTTGTGTAATTAGATACAAAAAATTTGTTTTCTTAGGCTGAAAAATGTCCTCACACTGTTCAAAAGACATAACGTCAGTTCATACAAAATTTGCAGAGATTTAAAAATATGATGACAAATGTTCTGTCAAACATCTTCAGGAGATCATGGATTTATGACCTGGTAGGAAGAATTGTTCCCAAAGCAAGTCTGCAGCAATTCTTAATAAAATCTTTAATTCATATGGGGAAGATCCTAATCCAGATATTCCCCCACTGTACATGTAAGTTATTCTTACACATAGACATATTTTCATACTGTACTGAAAATAAAGATCAAGGTAAATTGAAAATATTCAAAAGACAGGAGGTAGAAGAAAGGGGCAGTAGTGACACAGGCACTGATTTTCTCATTTACCTTTGGTGAAAT
This sequence comes from Empidonax traillii, assembly GCF_003031625.1. Lineage (NCBI taxonomy): Eukaryota > Metazoa > Chordata > Aves > Passeriformes > Tyrannidae > Empidonax > Empidonax traillii. The sequence continues at coordinate 768,993 of NW_020955690.1, forward strand.
AAGACTTCCAAACTCACCCACCCCCCAAAAAACCCACGAAAACAAACAAACAAAAAAATGCAACACAAACTGACAACAACAATAAAAATTTATTTCATTGTCGAACTTTGGCATATTGGATATTTGGCATGTCATCTCCTGATGATAGAAACTGGGAAACTACCTTATTTTGCTACTCTTGTTTAGCTGTGAAAGAATGCAAAGGATGCTATTTCATATCCAGCTATTTTAGGTTGAGGGTATGTGTCTCAACCCCAGTTAGTGCACTACACATTTAAAAGTAAATTCATATAGAACAGTTCCTAAAATATTCAAAGTGGAAAAATCTAGACATGATGCTTGTGACGGTTTGGACCTGGCTTTCTGCCAAATGCTTGAAAGTTACAACAGCAGCCCCCTTCTCCTCCTTCCCTTTTTCCCTTTGGTTAAAGGAAAAGAAACTATAAAAATTAAAGAACCCAAAGTCAAGCTGCTTATATAAAAAATATATCTATATTTACGCAAATTACAGTTATATACAGTTAAGATGCTATATACACAGTAAAAAGGGGGTTTACCTCCCACAGGGACAGGGAAAGGGAAAAAGGGGACAAAAGGGAATAAAAGGGACACTGAACAGGTATACTAGATCAAACTATACTAATAACTAACAAAACAGATCTCACCACGTTCCTTAGAACAGCAGGATCGGCAGTCACAGCCAGCACTTTCCAAACCTCCACGTGGTAGGACGGTGGACTCTGCAGGCCTCAGCCTTAGATAAGCGAGACCAGCGCAGGGACCCACTGTTCCCAGACCTCGCCGGAAGAGAAGAGAGCGAGGTCTCTAATCTCTGACTTATTTATACTCTGGTTTACGTAAAAAATTGTATGGAATACTGGGTACTTGGCTACTTCCTTGGTTACGAACTGGTCACCAGGAAGGCCTAGACTAAAACCATCACAATGCTAAATAAAATAATTCCTTGCAAAACCATTTAAAGTCAAGCTAAATTCTTGGTCAGAAAAGTAACTCAGGCTTTATAAATTTATCCATTGTAAAGAGGTCTCTGGTGATGAATTTCAGACTTATTTTCAGATTAAAGTTAAGTGAATGTCACATGAAATTGTTATCTGTCTTCTTACCTTATAGAAAATAATTATTAAAAAAATGTTTATTTAGGCAGCCTAAAGCACACCAAAACCCACAACACCTGACTACAGCTATTATGCTATATAATATGTGTCTATAAACTGAAGTTTTCAGAAGAGACAGAAGGTAGACAATCAGCAAGAAACACAGAACTTCCACTTTTCATAAAACTGCAGGGAGAAAGTGGGTAGTATCAAAATTAATTTAACCATAAATTAGCTCTTAAACTAACTGAAGCCTCTTCAAATCATATTCAGTACTGATCGGATGATTAGGCTGGCCAATAAGCTCCAGCTCTCTTCCAGAAACTTCAAAAGTAATGACTTGGAGCTCCTGTCTGAAGACTTCAACAGTCTGTGTGTATGTTTAACTACACTGTTGAGTCACACGAGGATAGAGTACATATTCTATTTCCCCAATATTTATTATGAGTTTTTTCCAAAATAATTATGTCATAAAGTTGATTGTTTCTCAAATGATGCACAAGCATCTTCTAGGAACCCAGCCATGAAAGAGACCAATCATCAGTGACTGAGTTTCTGCAGCTCAACAAGTCACCTCATGTCCACCTGACAGCTCCAGAACTAAAATAAACCATGGAAGCACTGTATTCGGTGAAGTCCACAGCAACTGTAGTACCACCTTTAAGAGTACCTATCTGGTCTGGATCCTTTAATATCATGTGAATAACAAACAAGGCAGACCAAACCTCCAAAATTAGGCTAAATGCCTACAAATAAATGAATTTGCAGGCTATTATAGCTCTGAAGTAGCGGAATAAATACATGGCATAAAAGTGTGCCAAGAACAAAATCTTTAGATATTTAAGTACATCAAACCCTCTTAAATAATAAAATAATCTTGGATAAATATTCCCAGACACCAGCTTGTAATAAATGTTAGGAGAGGCTGTTGAATGGGTGACAAAACACACAAATTAAGCCCTTGCAAGTTCCTTAATGGCAATGCTCTGCATGCACAGTTAGTAGTTTCAGTACACACGTGGTTGTTACATTCTCATTTTTATCACCAGTCTGAAGAGGAAGATATAACCTGGTTCCATCTCAGACTGTGAGTGCTGCCCATTTGCCTATGAAATACCTTAGTATTGACTACAGAAGTGAGTTCAGAGGAGGCCACCAAGATGATCAGAGGGATGGAGCACCTCTTACATAAGGAAAAGATAAGAGAAAAGGAAAAGCTTACATAAGGAAAAGCTGGGATTGTTCAGCCTGGAGAAGGCTGGAGAAAGCTCTGGGGTGACCTAACTGTGGCCTTCCAGAACCTGAAGGTGCTACCAGAAAGATGGAGACATACTATTTACAAGGGCCTGGAGTGACAGGACAAGGGAGAATGGCTTCTCAGTGCCAGAGAGCAGGTTGGATGGGATATTAGGAAGGAATTCTTCCATGTGAGGGTGGTGAGGCCCTGGCACAGGTTGCCCAGAGAAGCTGTGGCTGCCCCAACCCTGGAAGTGTCCAAGGCCAGGTTGGATAGGGCTTGAAGCAACCTGGGCTAGTGGAAGGAGTCCCTGCCCATGGCAGGGGGTTTGGAAATGGATGAGCTTTAAAGTCCCTTCAAACCCAAACCATTCTATGATTTTGTGATTCTATACTAGAAAAAGAAACAAAATGTGTTAAGGGGTTTATGCATTGCATTTGCTGCATATCATGATATGAATCATTAGCAAGGATCATTGACGTGAACAATTTTAATTTCTTCATATGATGCCAGTGAGACCCATGAAGTGAACCCAGCATGCATTAAAATCCACAGAAGAGCTTTCAATACCAGCAATGAGCTTTGAATTAAACCGTGTAGTAACTCATCAGACAAAGGTTGGGAGAAGTTCTTTGAACCTTTAGGGACCTTTATGAAAGCAAGTTTTCAGACTGCTGTGAATTTCTTCCAAAAAAGAAATGCCTCTAAGTGTAATTGATTGTGAACTATACAGACTAATTTCTCACTCCTCTGACCTCATCAGAAAGATGTGCCATTTTCTGGAGAACAAAAAAAGAACATGTAGACCTGTATCAGAAAATTTCCCTTTATTTATGTGAGATGGTACTCTTGTACCTGGTGTCATATATTTCAGTAAAACATTTAGAGACAGAGGCACCATCACACCTGACACACCCTTCTTGAGTTTTCACATGGATGTCACCTTCTGAATGCACCCCAGGCTTATAGAAGTTACCTGAAATATTAAGACAGGAGAGATAACCTAGCAAACACAAAACTGCAATGGTCAAAGATCAGCTGATCATCCCCAAACCTCTCTGTGTTACCACAAAGGGTACCTTTACAGGATGCATACCTACACCCTACTAGTGACATACATAACCCATAACCACCGAATCATTAGCTCCCTTACTTCTGGTGCACAGCTGGATGAGGGAAAAGAAATGAAGAGAAAAATAGGACATTTCTGTAGAGTAGCTTGTGAGAAAGTCAGGAAAGTTCTGACAAAGACACAAGAGATATCACACTGTACAGATCAAACGCCACGTGTCTATATTGAGGCTGTTCACACAGAGATTTAAATCCTAAAATAAGGCACTTATCTGAGTAGTAAATAAGAAAAATAAGAACTGGGCCTTTCAGAGCTGTTTCCCCTTTTGAAATGCGTAAAGTACTCTTATAAAAAAAAAGGCAGCTGAAGAGCTTTAAATACGCTCTCAGGAGTATTTTTAATCTGCCTTGTGGTTTAAAATGTTGGTTTTGGTGCAGTGGGAATGCAGAAAAGTGATTTTCCTTCACCTGGACCAGTCTCTACCAAAACAACAAATCCAGAGAGAAGTAAAGCTCAGGGAACAGGGACAGTGCAAATCTTATCCCACCAGGACAAGAGTTTCCATGAGTCTGGATGTGAAGTGTGGTTACCTTTCCATGGGTTTTTGGTTAACTTTGCTTAACACACTGATTTGAAAAGCATGTCATGATCTAACAGGTCCATAGCAGACTTCAAAGGCTGCTTCTGGGATAATCCACTGCACCTGCAGTTGCCTTCATGGAAGTCAAACAGCTTAGTTCGACTAAAGAGACACATTAATTTAATTATTATTAATTAAATAATATTAATCTTTATATCTCTCTCTAAAGGAAGATGTAAAGAGATTGAGTCAGTTTCTTTTCAAGTTCCTAAATTATTATGGAGCTACAGTGCTTTCCATGTGCTCTCCTTTTAATATGCCCCACAAAAATATCTTAGAATAATTTAACTCCCATGATAGTTGTCACTTGTCTTTGTTAGAGACTCCCAGCTAGTGATCTTCTCTTGTGCTAGAGAAATGATTCGGAAAGGGGACCTGGAAATACCACAGTTACAGTGTTGGACATTTGCTGAATGCAGTCTGTATACTGTTTTGAGTTCTGTATTCACAGCCAAGATTCAAAACTGTAAAGGTGGGACTTATATCTGGAGGCAACAAGAAACTGTGACTTCAGTAAAGAGCATGAATACCACACAGTTGGCTCAGGAATATATGGTTTTGTGAAACTTTCCTTGCTCAACAAGCTTGTATAGAAGACCACTGTGCTTTCTTGGTAAAAGGTCCCCTTATTACAGGAAAAAAGAACACACTGAACAGATTCAATTCCTAAATATAATCAAAAGAAAGAATAAAATATACTTCTTTAGAGGAAAGCAACACCTGATGGAATATGGCTGCAATCATATAAGAACCTCAAACTTGGGCTCTTAAATTTCAGAACCCGAGTTTGAAGTGGACCTAAAATTATGACTGTTGCCCTTTTAATAGCTGATGCTAAACTCTGTCAAATTCCCCTTAAAAGAAGGAATATGTTTCATAGTGCTTCCTTTGGTGCTCAGTAGTCTCCAGAAACAGTTATTTCTTGCACTGCAAACACTTGAAAACCAGAACAATTTGGTTTGTTGTTTTGGTGTTGGACCCAAACCAAATTTCCAACCCATCTTGATGCAGGACCAGAAATCTGCACCACTTCCTTAGTCATCCTGGAATCCTTTCCACCCTAGGCCATGCTAGCAAAAATATATGTTTATATGTAAAAGGGAATATAATTTACTTTAGAAGTGGATCAGACATTGCCTGTGCTTCTTGATTTAAAGAATATGGGGGAATAAAACTAAACCAGATACTCAAGCAATTTTCTTTCAAACCTGGCAGTCAACCATAAGACTGAGTTAGCACAGCTACCAGAGATTAAATTCTAATGAGAGGGAAGTAGGCAGACACATTTGAGAAGTCATGTTTTCAGAAAAGGCAATATATGCAGTGTAAGGAGCAGAACTGGTCTGGCTTTAATTACAGAAGTGTAATTAAAATATAGATAAAATTTAGCCTGTTAATTCTTTAGATATAGTTTGGTGGGTTTTTTATACAGTTTGGCAGTACATTTTCTGGTTAGAGTCAACATGAGCTTAGGAGTTATTATCAATAATGAAATTTATTTCATAACTAAGAGGAATATCGCAGTCTGTGCTGCTTGACCTAATTCCCAGCTAACTGCATCCATTTTTCTTGTCGGATCAAAAAAGCTAAACATGGAACAAACCACTGTGTACTGATTTTTTTTCACCAGTGCACATCAATTTGTTGACTGCAAAACATGATGAAGAATTTGGAGAAATTAGAACGTAACAGTGTGACTGACTTGGATGATGTGGGAAATTTATGACGCAAGAGATGGAGGCAACAGAATGTCATTGAAATTATTTAAACCACAGCAATAAATTTGCTGAATTTCAAGCAAGCTGAGTGAGTCTAAAAGAAGCCTCAGTAAAAGAATAAAGAATCAATTCAGTTCACAGTTGGATTCACAATCTCACAAGAGTTCACTGTAGTACTAACTGCAGTGAAATTCAAATTGTGATGTCAGGGTACTCAGTTGTTGTAGATATTGATTTCCAGTGAGTGACTGAAGACTATTAACTTACTTTTTGCCTCATTAGCCACCCCAGAGCCATCACTCCTAGTAGAGACATAGACACACTAAATTTTTTCTCTCATTCCAAGAACATCTGTAAAAGGGAAGGTAATAAAAACCTTAGTATATTTAGCATGTTAGCATATCTAATATGGAAGCTGCGAAGAAAAAACACAAATAAAAGAACTAACTGTGTTCATTTGGTCCTTGCCATATCTCACAACACACTACAATGGGACAGATTGTGTGTTCTGTATTTCACAGTATCTCCTGTGAATGAAAACTAGCATCCTTCATACCATCAAACATGTGCAAATAAGCCCAGGAAAACAAAGAAGGCTCTCAGGGTCCTGAATGATAACTTTTAATGTGTTTTGGACTTTTGAAAGGAGTGTTTGTCCAGAGCAGGATGAAGGCTGGACAGACATAGTGCAGCTGTGAATTTCCAGGGAGGTTTGATGCTTTTCATCAGCTGTAGGCTGGAGAGGAGAACAAGGTGGTACCACACAGATCAAGATTAAAGGTCCCGGAGCTGTTTAGCTTGGCTGGGATTCACTGCCAACATGAATGAGTACTGCTGTTTATTTTAAGAGTTCTAGCTATGCTCTGTTTATGGCTCTAACATTTCACTAACATTATTTCCTCCTTTCCCTTCAGTTCTCCTTCATATGCTCTTCTTTTACCTACTTCAGTTCTCTGTAACAGCTCACAGGGCATTTTTTTCCATTTATTCTCATTTCCCAGGTGCTACCTTTGTCACTTTCTGTCACACCAGAACCCCTAAGTCAGTAAAGTGATCTGGCATATGAGATCAAATTATAGCAGCCAGTGTAAAAATTGTTCAAGTCGGGGTTAATGAATAAAAACCCTTCTCAGCTCATAAATAAACATTATGATGGAGGGGGAGGGGGTGGGTGTTCCAGTTTAGTGTGATATGCCGTAAATGTCACTTGGGGAACAAATTCAGTACAGGTAGCAACTTCCTCCTGGTGTTTCCTCACTCTAGGGTAGAAAGTTCAGCACAGGAGTCAATTTTCACACTATTATGTGTTGGCAATGTCATCACAAACCATGAAATTCCATCCAAAATTGTAAAAACTGTATTGAACTACCAAGAAGTCAACTACTCTTGAAGTATGGATTAATGCTCACTTCTTCAAATTTTATACCTGAAAGATGAATAGCTACAGATCAAAGGTTTCTATGGCAACAGCTAATTTTGGTGACTAATCCTACAAACTAAATAGCTGAACAGAAAATCACCAAAGAAGCAATGAAAGTCAATTATTAACCAAACTCACACATTGGAATACATTTACACAAACTTTTCACTGCATATCTGAGTACAATATTATTTAAAGATATTTTAGCAGTGGAAATTTTAGTAAGAACGGTAACATGTTTTCATATCCCATATTACTTTTGTCTGTTCAAGTGAACTTTGAAAAACAATTGTCTTTTTGTCTTCAAATGTCAAATACCAAGAGCTTACTCTACCTAAGTTCCAATAATTTCTTGCACAAGGTTATAATCTGCACATAGGTGATAACTTTAGGAACAGTATATAATAGATTTGCTACGTAGAAATTGAAGAAAGAAAATAAATTATAGTTAGCTCAATTTTTGCCATTATTTATGGGTGCAGCAATATTTAAAAATACTTGAAAAGCAAGAAAAGTATTTCATTTTTAATTAAGTATTAGTTTTGGTTTTCCCCTGCCTGTAATAACATAGTTCATTACACAAATTATTGGCTTTATGTGTCACTGGTAGATTATTCTTAATTTTCATGATAGCACAACAATAGCAGTGGTAAGAATAAAGTACATTGCTGGCATTGATTTTATGTACATAGTTATAAGAATATAATGAAGAGATATACATCCAAATATATATCTAAATATATATCTAAAGAACTGACACACACACATGACTTGGACATTTTTATTACCATAGTCATTAAATGGTGGCAATAACAGACAAGACCTGTGTCTTTTCTTGATGGAAATATGCACGTGGAACAGCTCTTTTCCATTTCAGCCTTCGTGTTCTTACCCCGTAATTTTTCAGATCTGGGGCATAGAAAGTAATAAAGTCCATGTGTCCTACAGTAGATGTATTGCAAAGGGGAATTATTACCAATATTAACAAAATTCATTTGCAAACAAGCTGGTAGCACTACATAAGATTATTATGTGGGTACAGCTTTGTTTCATCATATTTTTGATCACAACTCCCTTTTGTTGATGCTCACCCAACACCAGGGATTTATCATTATGGATATAGAGTTTCAGTAGCAGAGTTGGATTTGACTAATATAAAATTACTTTTGGTAATTATGGTGGATTTTTTTCCCCAGAATTGATCAGTGTGTGGTTCCTTATCCTACTTGTTTGACAAGGACAAAAGTCAGATCAGAAAAAGGAGAGAGTTTGCTAATACACCACTCACCCTCACTGATCCCTTCAGAACTGTTCTCTTCTAGTGAAATTAAACATGTTTACCTGTAACAATCCATCGGAGCCAAGATTTCAAGAACAGTAGCTCACACCTCAGAGCACTGTTCTGAGCACTTTACTAACCCAATTTCTACAGATCTGTGTCTGACTCAGAAACTTTAGAGAGCCTCCCCTTCCTCCTGATGTGCAGCTCTGGTAGGGAATCAAATTTCCCTAAGCTGCTTCTGAATTACTATTATGAACTTTTACACTTAGTGACTACAATCATTGTAATATAGAGGCATCATCTGCTGCAGTTAATTATCCAGACCAAATTTTCACATCTGTACAGAGTTCTATTGCTTGGCTTCAGGCAGGTTTGTTGAGAATTGCTGTGGATGGAAAATAGATTTGCTCTAAAGAGGTTGTTTTAAATTGGAATTGAAGAGTCTTTTGTTCTGTTGTGTTTTTTTTTTTTTTCCCATGTATAATACATGACCTGTCAATACATACTGCATGATTCTTACTGTGGTTTTATTCTGCAGAATGCCATTCATATGACTCAGAATGCACCCTAGAAGAGACAAGGGTAAAGTTTTTTCAGTTAAGGAGTCTGATTAGAAAACTAATTTCCCAAAGGCGATTATTGAATTAACTCAGTCTGGATGACCTTTGGACAATGCTGGAAAACTTTTCTTTTCTTAATAAACTTATGCACCATAAACAGAATGCTTTTTATAATGTGAAGAAATCCTACTGGTGCAACTTCCTTTAACTTGAGAAAAAAGATAAGCTAATATTTTCCTTCTGGTCCTCTGAGGACTTCAACACTATTAACCTGCTTTAAATAGGTGTTACTTGGATTTGGTCATGAAAAATCTCTACTAAGTACACAGAAGAGAAAGAAAGGGGGAGAAGGAGAACGCATAGGACATTGCCAACTGGACCAGGGCAAAAAATAACCTGAGAAAAAGCAAGATGAGAACACACCAGATGAGTTAAATCCTAGGCCTCCATGAAGAAAAAAGCTCTCACAATTTCAGAAATAGTTGCAGGAATCACCTTTAAACAAAATCCTGAGACCAATTTTATTTTCAGGAGCAAAAATGTAAGATTGAGTGGGTTTCTGAAAGGCCCAATATGTGTATGTAGTTCACATGGATCGAAGGATATGATATATTTTGTACAGATTATTTTGTCAGAGAGCTGAATATAAGCAGGTTTTTAATCTTTTATTCTATTTGACTGGATTTTTTTTTTTTTTTAATATGGGAAACTTTTTTTTCTCCTTTTTATAAACTTTAAACAGGTGCATCTTACTGACTGAGAGGCCTTTATATCATTAGCTGTTCCCTCCAAATAAAGCGAAGTAATTTTAAACACATTTTTTCATTTCACTGTTTAACATTGGACTGGAATTTTGTGACTGGCTGCTGTAACACGTGGTTGGTGGACCCTACCTGTGAGCAACTAATTTTGGGGGACATTATATTCTTGTAAACAGTGTTAACTGCCTGTCACCTAAAACAGCTGCTTTACCCAGTTGGTTAATGGAGCCATCACTGCTAAAAAAATGTGCTACTGCAGTTTTGAAAGTTTCAAATTTATGTTCCCATATTTTAAGTGGTTTTGCTTTGTGCTAAATTTTTGAAGAGGGTTTGATCTATGATGTGATATACTTGACATTTCCTAAGTGGGAGATTTTTGGGACTCGAGCTGTGCAGATCTTACAGTTTTCACAAAATTTTTAACAACTACACTACAGTCTAAAGTGTTGATGTTTCCAGGAGCAAGCAAGGCAAGTGAAGCTGGTGAGAAAGTATGCCTTTCGGAAAGTGGATAGGTGGGAAGAAAAAGCAGTAAAATTTTGCTCTGTAGTGTTATTCTGAGTTTGTTTGAAGCTATAGACAGTTCTAAAGTGCAAACACTTCCTGAATTATGTTAAATACAGTTTTTGTCGGCACTCAAGATTTTGTAAATTAAAAACATAAGCACCAAGTTCCCCATGTCACCTTTTACTCCGCTTTCACTGCCAAAAAACAGTGGCATGGGAAGTTTTTGTGAGTTTTGTTTTGTTATCTTCTACAGAACTTATTGGTTACCTTTAATTCAAAACTCTTCATGGTGTTTGATGCTTTTTGCGCTGAAAAAGTTGAAAATATTTTTCTCTTTTCACTGAGCTGCAGTAATTTCTTCCAGGTCAGAAAAGGTCCTTTTTTTTCTCTTTGCCTAGGACAAGTGGAAATCCACACAGCCATGTAATGTGTAATATCCAGACAGGATTAAACTCATACTACCATCACCTACAAGTTTAAAAGGGAAGTAAGGGAAGAACAGCAGCAAATGAGGCAAGGATTGTTTATTGACAGGAGTGGCTGGCAGGTTAGAGCCAGTGAATTATCGCTCTTTTCAGGCCTTATCTTGCTGCCTGCACTCTGTCAAACTTCTGAACTCAACAAAAGTCATGGCAGTGTATTACCCCTTTTAAGTCTGCAAATTTTTTATGCCAAGGAGTTACTGAGCAGGCTTTGATGTGCACTGCGATGTTTTCTCCCAAATGTGAGCGCAATGTGTAACAATTGATATTACACTTCCAAGAGCTCACAAAAATGTCTAATGCCATTTTTTTCTCGTTGTTGTTGATATTCACCTTCAGAGAAATTAACTTCTCAAACTTTTGTTTGGTTTGTTACATGGGAACATGTTTATTTACATGGGAAAATGTACAGGTTTTCTAGGCTTTTTCCTCGGTTATGCTCTTCATTTTTCCCAGTGCATATGTTGAGTTTGGGGACCCATTTTCATAGAGGTAACTGAAGGACCAGGGCTTGTCTTGCAGGAAATCTGGAGGTTACAAAATGATTGTAATAATCTGCTCACCTATTCAACAATTAAAGTCAAATATATCAACAGAAATTAAGGGAGAGGGGAACTCAGTTGGTCAGATATGTTGTCTCTACTACTTTTTTTTATACAAAAGCATAAGGCAATCTTCTCTGAATCTACATGGCCACATCTTCTGGTCAGATTGGTGTCAAAATTTAGTGTCCCCATGCTTTTTCAATACAGAGAAGTCAATTAATGCAAGGTAATCAGATATTAACTCAGCACTTTGACAGAATTGCTGTAATTTGTGCTGGCATTGTTATGGTAGGTGCCTAAGATACTCACCCTAAGCAGAATACCAGGTGAGAACTTTATAAGGGAGCAAAGTGACATACAATAAATGCAGAAAAGCATCTTGTGTCATCTCAGGACCCAGTTAATGTGCTGTCATTAGCAGAACCACAAAAAATTAGAACGCTTAAAACTTCAATGTCTTGCTTTAGTTACCTTAATGGTTGGATGGGGGTGTACAATTTTAAATTAATTAAGGTGCCACTTAGACTGGAGGGGGATATAAGCTTTTATAAAGAAATCTATGAACTGACTATAAACAAGATGTTTTAGGTAAGGATTTATGGAAAACCTCTTCCAATGGACTTTGAGCCAAAACAGGTCAGAATTGATAAGCATCTCACCAACACCTTGTAGAGGAGAACAATTCTTCAGCTAAGCCTGAAAAAAAAGCTTTTTGGCAGAAAGTTCTAGGACAGTCTGAGAGATGAGAGATTTCAAACATCTATCAGGCACTCTGAAGACTGGGAGCAGTGGAGTGCTGAGGAAATAGTGCTCATCTTTGAGCAGACTCAGCCAGCTGCCAGCTCATCACAGTCACAGAGTGCTCGGGTCCCACCTTGTAAAGCACAGAGTGTAATGAAGACTGGCATGAAAACACAGTGGAAGTGATGTTGAAACAGAAAAGCCCATTATAAGAGAAGAAATAATGCAAATGGGCATGAAATCCTGATATTGAAGTGTCTGCAGGAGGAAAGGAAAGATATTGTAAGGTCATTGTCTGAATGCAGGGTCAGTGAAGAGGCTGCTGTCAGTTGGTTTCTGTAAATGGTTTCCTTCTAGCAGGCAGCTAAATCAGAAATATTTCTGAGGTTATAAAGCTGTTTGAAAGAAGAAAAACCACAATGATGCAGTTATGTGCTTCTCTCAACAAGTACCCGAATTATTCAAAACAAGGAAAAGAAAAATGACACAATCAAATTGTCTGAGCAGAGATTAAGGACTTGAAATTTATTTACTGTAGAAACAGAGCACATCTATGTGAGGTACGTGATCACAAGTTATAAATACTTTCAAGTTAATAATGGAAAATGGAATTATTTACCAGCTGTGTTATCAGACAAACCCTGCAGCTTGCAATGAGGAAAAACCTAAGGTTAAATATTTATTATAAGCTTGAGAACTATGTTTCTGTCTGAAAACTCAGTCATTACTATTGACAGCTGTTCTCCCTTTCTAAAATTATATTTATTTGGATTTATTTATTGGAATTTGGATGTAACATGGGCTATCAGACCAATGACAAAAGATTAGGGTGTAAAAGCATATTAGAAAGTGTGCAAGGTGAACCAAAATAATCAGAAAGGCAAGGAGGAAAAACAAAGGTCGTACTATTGAAACAGTACCGTTGTTTTTGTAACTGAGGTTTACACAATAATATTCTTTATTTCATTTACCTCTAATAATACAATTCAATAAATAATTTAGTAAATTATATTATATTAAAACATATTTAATAAATTATTTAATAATTTAATCAAGGTTCACCATAATATTTTAGAATTACCTTTAAGACAATGAAGATAATTATTATTATTGTTGTTGTTATTAACTTTACGTCTGTGGTGAGTTCTTTTTTTGCCCATAACAAAGCATTATGAACACCGATAGCAGGCTAAAATAGACATTCACTTATTTAAATTCTTTTAATATCAGGACAAGCAATAAAGCAGTTATTTTATGAGAAGAGGGAGTTCTTAAATTAGTTCAAATTAACCACAGAATATTATGGGTTGGAAGGGACAAAACAGGATCATCATAGTCCAACTCCTGGCCCTGCACAGGAGAACCCCAAGAATCCCACCCTGTGCACCTCAATTGATTATCAGTGATTAGGGGAAAACAGCAAAAAATAAGCCAAGGATATATTCACCTGGACAGTGTTACAAGATACACAGGGAAACTTCTCCAGAACAAGAGACTGTCAGCTAGGACAAATGAGCTGAGATAATTTCTTTCATTGGACAGGTACATGACAGGACATACCACCTGGGAGCTTAGTCTTGCAGGACGAACATGAGATCACTACTCCTAGATCCTGTACCAAATTTCTGATTCCTGGAATGTCCCAAGAGTTTTGATATATTTCTGTATAAACCCTACACTTGTTTACAAACCCTACAGATCCTGGGAGAGGGCAGGAGGTTTGGGCAGTCAGTCAGTGGGCAGACCAGGTGTAACCACAAGTTAGCTGTAGACGTGCTGGTTCAATCAGTGCACTCTTTCTGCTCTGCTACCTGCTTCCCTAATTCAATTTCCTCAGCCCTAACTTTCTCCTTCCCAGAACAGAGACTACATTTGCTTCAGCATGAGAAAGCAGGCACTTTTAAATGGAGAGCTGATGGTATTGAAGCTGATTCCACAGTGCCTTTCAGGGAGCATGTAGCAAAACAATCCAAGGATGACAAGGATGCCTTCTGCCTCTCTGTAGTCCAAGCACCAGCTCCTGCTCACAGGATCATCAGCAGCTGGGAGAACAGAACATGAATAGGATTTACACCCTGTCAACACTTGTTTTTAACAACAGATTTCCACTGTGTGCCCATCAATGACTACTGCCGTACTGTTTTGGTGCAGTGCACATGTCTGGGATTTCTGGCCTCCAAAAGCCCTGTCAGATGAAATGCATGTGAGCATCTTCCATCTGCCTCACAGAGAGAAGAAATTCAGTGTGCTCAGGATATGTTGCACTTGCAGAGCAACTGATCTGAGGCAGAACAGCCAGTTTTTTTCAAGCAGTCAGGATTTGTGCAGATGCCAGCCTCAGCCCTACAAGCCACCTTCCGTGTCCAGTCCCTTAGGTGGAGCAATGCCTAATATGTTGATCCTGGAGGCATTTAGAAAGGGAACTGCTCAGTGCTACCATGACAGAAATTCACCAAGGTACATCTTAGAAGTAGAGCATTATACATTTAAAGTTCTTTCAGAACCAGGCAGACAGAGATCTTCAGTGGGTTTAGGTCTGTTTATAAATTAAGAGGGAGTTCTGAGGATCTCAATTTTTGGCTTGTGCAAAAATTCCACCTACACTTCAGATTAAATATCAAAATTGTTGTGGATGGTATCAGGCACTGTTTTGGTTATTTCATCTAACCTGTCAGACTGGACAGCAAAAGTCCTCAGTAAAATGGTCAGTACTAGTGACTGGGTATCACTACCTGTTTTTACTAATCAGATTACAGATCTGTTCTACTGTTGTGGTTGACAACATCTGTTTCTGTATTAGCACTAAATTATGCTGCTTACAATAAAGCACACTGGCTCTCGCACTGCCTATGACAGAACTCCTCATAGCATTTTTATTTCATTTTCACAAGGTGGTTTTATCTGAAAATCAGTAATATAGGTACAGAACAAACATAAAACAGTTCATCTGCTCACATCCTCCCCTTTATGAGTTCTTTGGACCAAAACTAGTTGTCTATTGGTGCTTATTGGCTTTTCTGGTCCCACAGTAACTAATGCTCAGTATCCTGCTGCATGATGCTCACTGTCATGCACAGCCAGCTTCATCTTTGCCTGTCTGAATCCCTTCTGATCCCTCTGCTTTCCTCAACTCCTTCTGATAAGCAGTTCACACAGTGGGAAATGAGTGGGTAGAAAAAACCACTCAAATGAAAGCTAGACCTGGGTAAGGATCTCTGGTGAATTGGGAGGCACTCCACCTCACATGGCATTGCTTGAGTTTCTCTCCTGTGAAGAAAAGTGTTTCATCTTTCACAGATGACAGCTACATTCCTCTTAGACTTGACAACCAAGGAAGAAACTAGACACTGACTTTCTAAATACTTTTATCTACATGTGAGGGCAATTTTCCTATCCCAGGGAAAAGCTGAAGCTGCCAGAGGAAAGAAAATGAGTGTTGTGTCGCAGTACCAGGATTACAACAGCTTCAGAACCTGGGTTTTGATTTCTGATGGGAACAGGAAGAATTTAGGATGAGTTAAAAGATACAGAAACCAGAAATTAAATGAACTTAGGAAATACATGTTGAATGAGATCTAGAGTTAAAAGAGGACCTTACAGTGGTTGTTGGCATCCAAATTCAAATGCAGTCCAGAGGTTTCTTTGGTCAATAACTACCAACTTTGATAGCTGCCTGCAAGAACACAGTGCTTTCATTTTGAATAGCAATACCTCCTACAGCCAAGGTTAGACTTCCACATGTGCTCTGACACTTTCTGGTTTGAGAAGATGAGTATCTACTGTCCAATGTTATTAATATGTGTATTGGAAGGCCACCCAAACCTGGGCATGCAGATCCATGCACCAGCCTGAAAGAGATGCTCTTATCATACCTAACTCATGATCTCCTGCTTGCTTTCTCCCTTTCCTGAGGGCTACTGCATTCCTGACTTGGCAGAGGCCAAACTCCACAAGGAATGTAAGCTATACTCCAGCCTTCTTGGATTGAGGTTGTCTCTTGGTGATTAAGGTTGTCTCTTCAGAATGAGATTTTCACTGCCTCTAGGAAAGAAAGCCCCTAGTCCAAAACCCCCAATTCCAAATGTCCTAAACCACAGCAGTTGTATGAGAGAGCTGTATGTCCAGCTCCACAATACCCACGACCTGTAGTTATTCTAAAAAGAATACCTCTGTGTATTTAGACACCTATTGCCAAAACCAGGGCTCTATTCTGTGCTCTGGCCAGGGAGTGAAACCAAACATTTAAGGTAGCTGTGATACATTCCTACACTTGTCACTTTCTGATAGCTGACCCCAGGCAATTCCCATGAGAACATATCAGCATGGACCTACTTTCAGTCAGTAGCAACATTCACTCTCAATTTCCCTTTAGATTGCCTAAAGGGAAATTGCCCCATTCTGATCATCTTTATGCCCAAATCTTTCATGGAATTACCCAGTTTGAATTTTTTAGGCATTGCAGGACCTGCATGAGGGGGCACCTTGTGCCCATTTCACTGAAATGCCTCAGTTCCCCTTGAAAATTTGGTCTGAGGGCTTTCAGTGTTGAGCATAACACAACCTAGAAAGAGTAAAATCCTTGTCCTTTTGCCAGAGGCACTGTCTGTAACTAGCATGTTGTTTTTTTTTTTTTTCCTATCAGCTCTGCTCCTTATTTTCAGCAAGCTCTTTGTCTCTCATGTAAACTCTCTTGCTGTTTTGGCCTTATCTTTGGCTAGAGGATAAGAAAATTCTTCTGTCTGATGTTGATCAGCCAGCTGGGAATGCTTATAGCATCAGCTAGCCAGCCTCTACTTTACCTCCCAAGAAAGAAAACAAGAAATTCTCCAAGCCAGCTTCCCACAGCAGGCAGGGCCTGGGATTTACAGTCTGTTTGAACTCTCCCAGATGGTAACGCACCAGGCTGCTGCAGTACCACAGTCCGTGGCTTGTCCAAAGGCACTTCCTCACACTGATTTATTTGTTGTCTCAACTTCAATAAGATTTTGTGTTGTGTCTCTCGCTGGTGTTTTCCATCCCGTTTCAAAGGCTGGACAATTTATGCCACATGCCATTCTGTCCACCCAGCAAAACACAGAAAATCTGGGGGGAAAAAAAAAATGGGTCAGATATATTTGGCATCTTGTGTTGACTAGTAACTAATGAATTTTCAAAATTTAGCCAGATCCAGTATGTGCAGAAAGCTTCCCCGGGGAACACTCTCTGTGCTGGTAGGTCTGTGAATAGCAAATTGACTGTATACAGGTAAAGGAATATATGTATATACCTGGGAATGTAAATTTGCAGTCCTTGCTTTCATGGGTTTTATTTAATTGTGACGTATGCAGCAGTCATAATAGCTCTGGCACAAAATCATTTGTGTCTTAATTAAATGAAACATGCTGCTCAGAAATAACACAGATACAGAGTTTGGGAAACACTTCAGATACACTTTTAGCTCATAGGCTCAGCCTGGCACTAAAAACAAAGGAGGCAGTGTGTGTATGTGTATGTGTATATACATAAAAATAAATTATCATACAGCCCTTGCCTGCACAGTTTCTGATAATTCGGTCAGGTTTAATGCATTAGCAAAGAAAATGAGGAAGTGACTATCAAAGGGTGAAAGGATAAACGGCAATGCTTTCAACTCAGCAAGACATCAGGAAGCCCCATCATCTACACAGTTTAGTTTTGCTTTGACGGTCTCCTGGGACGCTCTTGAAGACACTGTGAGGTTGATACCAGCCTTATCACAAGGAACCAGGACAATAGTTTGGAAGAACAAAAGCAAAGCCAGAATATATTTATGAAGAAAGAAAATTAACTGAAAGGAAGCGAAAAGCTAAAAAGCTTTCAAAGAGGGCTTTTCAACCAAAAAAAGACACACAGCCCCCCTGCATTACCTCATTGTAGTACACAATTTGACTCAGAATGCAAGACTCCATGTATTATGTGTTGCTGAATTCAAATATATTCTCTTATCTAATAATGGAATCAAGGACACAATGGCATAAAGGGAGGCAGAAATACAGAACAGAAATTTTCCAGATGTATCATGCTGGATTTACAGTCATTAAAGTCTGTTAAGAAGGTTTCTAAAGCCAGTCCTCCGTTTTCTGTCTCTGTTAGAAATTGGTGTGGGTGTGTGTGTGCAAAATGAGAACTACCTAATTTACCTATTTCCTATGCCAGTCTACAAGAGTCCTTTTCCTTTTCTCTCTTTTACTTCTTCTGGTACCATATGACCAGCTTAGATGTCCCTGTCTTTGAAAATCCACCTGTGGGTAACAAAACCCATAAAATTAAAGGACCCTTTCAAATCTGTGACTTCTAAACCCCTCAAAACACTTGTTAATCCATCTGAGAATTAAATCTCATTAATTCCTGTGTAAAACAGCCCAAAAAAGTATACTATTTTCAGGACAGGGATTAGGAGAGAGACATAAAGTTGGTTTCTTTCATCAAGTATGAAACTGGACCGGTAGCAAAATCCAAAGCTTGAGCATCACCATCTGGATCACTCAGCTGCTAAACAATTCATAATATCAGAAATCTACTTCTTGCCCCCAAGATTCCTGCCATTACTTGTGTTTCTATAATTTTCCAACACAGTCATTACACAAGTTGTAAGTATTGTATGTCATATCTCAGATATTTTTAAGCAATTTTTTTAGCATGATAGTATATTTTGTTCCTTTTTCTTACCATATGATCTGCCAAAGCTATTTCTTCTTTATTGCTAAACATAAAATCTGAAGAAAAGTTATTTTCTCATCCAAAACACTAATTTCAAGACAGTTTCACTTTTGCATGAGAAAAAGCTGTGGAGTACTGTCCCCATGACCTTTGAATGTTTTTCAAATCTTGACTGAGAACAGTTCATACCACCTATAAATCTAGCTGCTATCCTGTCTGATTAAAAGCTGCACTTCTTAAATTAAACTAGTGCAGTAGGCAGGCTGTAGAACATTTTAGTTTCTATATTTCTGTGCACTCTGTAAATCTCACTTCTCTTTTCCCTTCTTCAATAATTTTACAAGACATTTGTTCAGCATTTAAGCTGCATGTCTAATGGGAAATATTGGGATTTCCCAATTGGACCAAACCCAAGACAATCTAGTCTGGTATTCTATCTCCAAAAGTGACCTTTTTCATGCAAATGGGAACAATTTGCTAACCACACCAGAACTCCTCCTGCCCCCTATAAGACACTGGCTCAGACACTGACAAAAGACATAATATGGCTTCCAATAAATTCACGTCAAGAGAATGAAAACTTTTGTAAATATTCTGCATTCTCTGAAGTAACTCTGTGGACCTTGACATTCTGTCACAGCCTCCTGTGTGAAAAAGTATTGTTAATTTCTTTATTATCCCATTAAGTGTCCCCATTGTTCTTGTGTTTTAGGGCAGCAGAAGTTCCTGTCTATCATCTTTAATCTACATCCTATTGTCTATATTCTACATTACCTATTATTATTATTTTATATTCTATTATTATCTACATCTATACTTGCCTCTACCACTGTCACCACATCTACTTATGCAGCTTACTCATTTTGTGATATTCTAAGGTAATTTATTGCAACTGCTTTTACCCAAAGTAAACAAACACACACACACAAATAACTCATCAAGCCCTAAGATCTTTCAATACAGTTTAATATGTCTGGAATAAAAGTACTAATAATAAGGCAATATGTTAGGCTAGTAGCCTACCTGGATCTGCAGAAAAAAATTTTATCAGCAAATGTGCAAAATACTATCAGACACAAAAAAAACACCCCTTGACATATGAAGCCAATTTAAATGTTAAAAAAATTGTTAAAGGTTAATTTAACGTATTAGTAGGCTTTGTGGTTTGCGGGTTTTTTCTTTGTTGTTTTGTGTTGTTTTGTTTTGGGTTTTACCTGTGTTTAGAATTGAACTACTTCAGTAAATGAAATGCTTGTTTCTTTAGTTCACTGCCTTAACAGAGTGTCTGGGAAATGGTTTTTATAAACATAATCAAACATCATGCAGCATCTTTTCTCAGTATATAGAGAGAGGTTGAGACTTTGGGGTGATTTGATTTCAGAGGTAAAACTCAGTTAAATTCTAAAATGCTATATAGCAACTCTTTTCTGTTCAGTGTACAGAAGTTCTTTCCAAGGACCACCTAAAATATTCCACCGTATTTCCAGAAACTCAACAGATTTTACAATTATGTTAGACATTATGAATGAAACAGACAATGAAAATAGAAGACCTCTGCATATTCTATATATTTAGTACATTATGTGCCTGTAGTAAACTAGGCATACAAATCTTGGAAAGGTGTTTTTTGGGGGTTTTTTTGTCATAATGTGTCAACCACAGGGATGTCATTTGCATCTTTAACTTAATTAAAAGTTAAAAAAAGCCCAAAGAAGTATTTTTGGCATAGGAACAGGATGAGTAGTCTGCGGGTGAATAACACAAGTGTCATAGGTTTTACTTTCACTACAATGTCTTGACAGCAGAAGCACTTAACTGCAAATTATTAGAGAAACTAGCAAAGCACAGGAGAAAAGTGTGTGTCAGAGAGTCCCAGTACCTGAATACAGATTTCATCTGACTGCAGAATCTTGCCATTTTAATCAACACTTTTTTTTCCTCTGGAATCTCAACACACAATCAGTTTTTGGTACTTCTACAGTACTGTCATTTAAAAATTTTGCACTGTCTGTGTGCATGTGCACGTATGTGCGTGCATGTGTGTGTGTGTGTATTCCCTAAGGATATCCATGACACACTCCTCTTAATGACCCCACAGGAATTTTCCTTCCTTCCTTCAGACTTAGCCTACCGATGGCTAATGATAGAGAACTATCAGTATTTCAGGGGTTTACTAAATTCCTTATCATACAGGTTGCTCAGAGACCCAGAAAACTTGGAGGAAAAATTGCTGTGTATAATTAAAATTCAGTTCAGCATCAACTTGATGTGATAAAAAGATCACAGAAGACTGCATCAACAAGTTCCAGCAGCCAGGGAGGGAGAAATACACCCACCCTTAATGAAATGTCTCTTAAACTAAAAGAAGTTTTAATAACACTGATTTTTTTCTTTTTTTCATTCTGCAGCATGTAAAATAAGTGTAATTTCAAAATTCATTACATATTCATGCAGCTGTATTGAGGTGTCTGGAGAAAAACAAAACAAAACAACAAACAAACAAACAAACAAACAAAACATAGACTAGCCCAGGGACAATGGTACAATAGTTCTCTTTCCTTACTTCATATTTATTTCAGGTGTGGTTCCACCTTGGGGTTCTCTCATTGTGTGATCTTGAGCTTCTCATGCCCAGCTTGTACTGACATGTATATTCCCAGCATCCTGATTTTATCATGCAACTGCATCACCATTTATTTCAATACCCTGCCATCCTGAGTTTTTCTGGAAAACCTCACTCCTGGATCTCTGATATTGACCTGGTCAGTCCTGCCGAGGGCTTTGCCTCACACAGCACTTCCTTGGAGACCCCAGTTTTGTTACCCTCCCAACACACAGACTTCCGTACTTCCCACTCTTTTTCTTTTGTACACTTCTGCACAGCAACAATAAATTAGTCATTTATTTTTAATGTTCTTTTGGGCAATTTCGGCAGAAAATTTTGGCAGTGAATTTAAAGGGCATCTCCTCTTTGACAGGGTAAAACAACAGATGCCTTGTGAGAAGAAATTCTGGTTGTTCTATGATACTGGACAGAATATTTCCTCCTATAGGATCAGGACACCAAGAAAATGCAAAAATAAGATATTTTAAGATGGGGAGAAGGAAAAAAAAAAGACAATATCTCTCTTGCTATTATTGACTGTCATTCCAAGATCATGAATGGAGATTCAATATTCTGCGCTATTTTAACTAGTTTTTATTATTAATTTCCCAATGCAACTAGCTAGAGCCACAAAATCAGCATCAGGTTATCCAGCTCCTCCTCCTGGAAGTGCAGGAGGATTGCTTTTCTCCTTCTGAGCACCCAGTTACCCACTGTTACAAACGGTTCCAGGTTCAGCACACATAACAGTTAGAGACTCTTTTGAGAGAAAGAAAAAGTGAGAAAGCAGCAACTCCCATCACTTGCAAAGCAGGGATGCTGCCAGGTGATATTTCTGCAGTGCTGGGGAAGGTTCTCCCTTGCCTGAAAACTCTTGTCAGCTTTTAGCACCAGTTCTGCAAGCAGCTGCGACACCTCGAAGTGTTTTAACCCTCTTGAACTAAACCTCGTGCTTCAGAGAACTGTCCTTATCGACAGCCTGCCTGTGTCTGGTCACAAAGATGCTCTGAAAAATTGAAGTTTTTGAGTCAACAGTGGCTTTCTGAAATTGTTTATGCTCTGGATTGGATGCAGACAGTGGAGCTGCGGGTCGTTTTCTACCTTAGGACACAGTGGCATCTAGTGGTCCTACACAGAGTAGATGAGGAAAATAAAAAGTATATTAAAATTTATAATGTGTTCAAATGGTTTCTTCACTAGAGATTACAGCAAGTGCTGCAGGAAAGGAAAGGAATTTGAGCACTTATGCTCAAATTCAGGGATAATGTTCAGTTTAACTCCATTAAATCACATATTTTTAAGTTGATTGGAATGGGACTATTATATTTACACAGAAAACTGAGTTTGGAGTTTGGCTAATGCTCATAACTGGAGTGATTGGAAGTTTTAAGTAGTCATATATGAGAAATTTCGCCCTTAACTTATATATATTTGTTATGATATCTTCAACTTGTTAAAATTTCACACACTGAAAATATTCCTATTCTCTTTCCAGGATTTTTGCCAGCATTTTTCAGGACGGTGAGTAATAATGTGCATTTCCACTACTGGAGCTAAAAAAAGAGAGCAAGCCAAGCAAGTGTTTTGAGATTATTGCTTCAGATACATTTAGTTGGAGAAATGGTCTGTAACTAAATATATCAAATCCTCTGAGAGGGAATTATACTGCAAAGTTATCCATTTTGTCCTAAGGAGATGATGCAATATATCCTTACATAGTTGCTTTTATGCAGAGTCTGATCCAGCTGAAAAGTAAAATACTTCATTTTGAGGTCAGTTTGCTAATTAGAATCCTGTTTATTTTCATTATTATGGTGAAGATCTAGGCAATGCCCATGGGCACCTTTCTGGTTTTGACAGTTTGCTTTGCTAGTGCCTGGCAGAAAAAAAAACCAAAAACAACTGATATATAATGAGATTGGCACTGCATACCTGGTTTCTTTAAAATTAATGTCATTGGGAAGCAATTGGATGCCATTCACATTAGCATTAATGTGAGTTAAGTGAGCACAACCATGGGAGAAAACACCTCTGTATGTAAAGGAAGAGAGGTTCTACAGTTTATCATTTAAATAATAATGAGGAAATCACAATAAACCAATATCAAGTGTTTTTGTGACTGCTGGAATTGGTACCATGGGTCCTATCAGTTTCAGACACTTTTCCACTTGCTATATTTATGATTCTATGTTAGGTGAAAGAAAAAAACCCAAACCCTTATTGCTGTAGGAAATGTCATAAAAACAATGCATCCCTGGTTCAGAGCCTTGCAGATCTCTATCATGACTTTAAGTCACCCTATCAAGGCATTTTTAAAAAATCCACTAAAACAAGCTATGAGAATTAGAATAAGAACCCAACAGAGAGCCGAATGCTATAGGATACAGTGCAATTACTGAGTCAAAATAGAAGCTGGAAAATTAATTATTCCTATAGGGATGAGGAAGAAATGTCTGTACTCAGAACATTCTTTCGTTCTCAAAACTACATAAATCTTAAATGTGAGCAAGTTGATTGTTGGCAAATACCTATTTTCATAACAATTATTGCTGAAGATGTGCAGTAAAAGACAGAGTCACAAAATGTTACTTCTTGCCAGAAATACAATTCTCCACCTGTGAAAAGGAGGCGTAGCTACAGGGTGTGTTGAATGAAGAGCAATAAACTGCCCTCAACTTCAATTAGAATGTTCCCTTTTTAAGGTTCCCTGAAAAAATTAAAGGCAAGTGAAAGGAGGTTATGTAGGTCTGGATACTTTC